>NC_048302.1:26712211-26993135 GCF_013100865.1 Trachemys scripta elegans | reverse complement strand
TTCGTGGGTAAGAACCTCACTTCTTGCATCTGAAGAAGTGAGGTTCTTACCCACGAAAGCTTATGCTCCCTATACTTCTGTTAGTCTCAAAGGTGCCACAGGACCCTCTGTTGCTTTTTAAGAAAAACAATACCTTGGTGGTACGCTAGGAACCAAAAATAGTCCCTTTGAAAACAGACCTCAGTACAGAGACATTTTAGCTCTGTTTTGTAATCACTTTCTGTTGCATTAGCTATTTCAACTTTCAAAGAATATAACTGTTTAGTATAATCACATTTTTAAAACTAGAATAGTTCTGTGCCTCAATAACAACAACAAAAAGGGAGGAGGGGGAGGAATCCTAGAACTCCAGGGCTAGATTGCCTTATTTAGAGACAATATCTGAGTTTTTCTACTTTTTGCTTTTAGTGTTGCTCAAGTACTTTCTTGGGTTGGGCACTCAGAACTGTGCAAGAAGTTCTTGCTTCTGCTTGTTTCACTCAGCCTTTTTGCTAAGTTACTTGCATTGTTCTGTTCTGGCTAAGCTGGGCACAAACTTTGAGTTGTTTTAACAGAAACTTACTCAACTCTTTTGTATTCTAGGTAAGGCAGGTCAGATGGCTATAGGGTCTGTAGCACCAGTTGGCCATTTTTGCCCTGTCCGTATGTGTTCTTACCCTTCTGTTGTTGTTTAGGAATAACAAAGAGAATGAGCCTGACCAAAATGTATCTTTGCAGAAACAGAAGTCAGATGAGGCCACAGCACTGCTGCTGTGTGTTTGGGTGAAGTGCTGCTTTCTCAGGAGTCTCCAGCTTAATACGCATAAATTACATCAGTCGCTGGTGTCCACACTAGAGCATCCTAGATATAGTTCAGCAGGAGAACTGTGTTTTCTTGCCATTTAAACCTTTCCAGAGGTATGTAGAGCAAGAACCAGCAGTGTAAATGTAGAGACATGTCAGTCCTGGTTGGAAATGACCCTGGACAACAGCAACTGCAGTAATAGCCTTTGCAGGATGCTGCTGAGATAACCTGTCGTGGTAGCCATCGCCTCTAGCTGTGAGGCTAGGACAGCTCAGAGATCTATTATCAGGTTTTTTAGTCAGCAGATCACACTGGGTTTGGACAGTGTGATGCAATGTTGCTTGCAAACCTTTATCGCTACCCCTCATTTACATAAACACAAGCACTTTTCAACTTGCACCATAACTTCAGGCTTGTGTAAGAAAACAGGAGAGAGCAAAGGGGTTGATGCTCAGCAAGCCACTCTGAATAATTTACTTGACTTCCTTGAAATTTTAGAGGAAGTTGGTTTATTAAAGCCCATAATGTACCTGTAAATAATGGGATGAGCTAGCTCATGGTTGGGACATGTGTTTGTATATCTAGGGATAGTATCCCATATATCTCTTTTTATATATGTGACATGTGCAGCTTGTAATCTGTGAAAGGGGCCACTTTCAAACTAATTCATATTAAGAATCAATATGTGATCGCCTACGACTTCATAAGCCTGATATGCAAAACATTATTTATATAGTAGTAGATATACTGTAGCTTACACATTTTTGGTCCTTTCCTATGTTTTCCCATGCAAAGTAGTCTTTAGTGTCATTCTTTACTTAGCCCTCCTTTGGATCTGATTCAAGAACATATTTCAGCAGGGGTTGATTTAGCATATAGATTGTTACTGTACAAATCCAAACATCTAAACCCAAATGAAAATACAAATAGAGGCCTGTATGAGGAGTACTCAGTCCCTGTTCATAGAGTCACAAATCTGAATATATTGCAGGCTGAATATAGTGCAGTGCTTTTTTAAAAAAAAATGATTTAATGTACAAAGCTGACAAGATTGAGCCCTGTGTTAATGTAATCAATTCACATTATTACAGAACAATCCTGAAATATGAAATATTCCTGAAATTCAGGTGTAGTCCCTTTTAGGCAGTTTTTACTCTGTAGGACAGCTTAAAAAAACAAAAAGTTCTAGGTATACCCAAGCTGTCTTGACTTAGAATTTGGAATAGCTATAAGTAGAGATGGATATGTACAGGAGCATCCCTAATGAGGAACTGACCAGAGATTTAACAAATCACTAGAAGCATGTGTGTGAAAAATTATGTACACTTTCCAACTATTTGTGGATAATTTGAAATACCCAAGATGCTTTTATTTTCAATTGGACACTTACTGGCTACATTGATAGCAATACATCCGACGGAAAATATTTTATCCCCTTTATATCTGACATAAATTGGAAAGTGGAAACTGAACCGGAAAATATTTGTGATATCTGTAAAGGAGCAGCTATGCGGTTCACTGAGCAGCTGAATTATTTGGGGTATATTTTAGAACACCTCAAGGACCTTGCCCTCTTGTCTTGGATACTCTGTCTCCTCATTATCAGACAAGATTTTGGATCGGACGTGCGTTGTTTGTTGCTGTGCATCAAAAAGTGCCTGTTTGGCAGGGCTCTGTGTGATACTAGCAAGAGGAAGTCTGAAAAACACTAAAGGAATGCAAGAATGGGAAGTCAGACACAGAGAAGAGGCAGCAATTGTTGCTCTAGATAAGCGGTTCAAGCCACTAACAGTGCAAGCCTACCAATGCTGAAAGTTGGATTGGAGTAATGGAAAGAGAGCTGGAGGGAATGGGCAAAATGCAAAATATTAGGAAGTGTCAAGGTTCATGAGTGGCCTTTTACAACAAAAACACCATTCAAGGTGGCAATTGGATCAAGAATCAGAATTTGTTAATCTGGAGACCTTATTATTCACTTCAGAAGCAGCCACAAATTATGAATCCTGCCTAACCCATGATAGGGCAGGGCGAAGGAGAGCATTTAAACTAAAGTCTTGGACCATCCAATTCATCACTGCCTTTATCTACTATAGATCTAGCTCCTCCCAGCTGTCAGACCACCTGCAAGCTCTGTCTTGATATAGCCCCATACTCCAGTCTCTGAATTCTCCCATAAACGCCCATAAGTACAAATGTCAAAAGACATGAAGACAGTGAGAAATCTTACCTTCAGGCAAGCTGGAGAAATTCTTTTTCAGTGACTTCTATTATGAGTGTATGAAAACACAGGTTTATAACAGAAGCTGAGTTGCAAACTTCACCATAGTTTTTGTTGATGAGAAAGCTATAATACTATATTAGGTTTTCATATTTTGGGCTTTTTACAGTCAAATGTTCTAAAATTAAGAGAAAACACTGTTTTGAGGTGCTAGTAGTTTGAACACAAAGTTGACATAGTTAAATATTGTAGCTTATGCAGACCAATATGTTGTATATGCCCTCTCAGGATTGATAAGAAAGCTGATATATTTTTCCAGGGGAAAACAAATGGAAAAAGAGAGCCACAGAAGTTCAGCTCATCACCACCTTAATGTTCTTCAGCATGATGCCTACGCATATTGAAAATGACAATCAGAACAGAAAGTAAATATGGATACACAGTACTGAGATATGCTTTAGGTACCTGTCTTCCCACACTGCTGTTTATTTTTAACCATGTCAAGAAGAATTAGCTCATTTCAATTTAACACAATGAAGTCAAGATTTGTGTCTGGAAAGATAGTGGTTGGGGTTATTCAATCTTTTTGGAAAATTAAGGCCTGGCCCGAACACATACTTCTGTTTTGTTTCCTCTGAGACAGCCAAGATTATAATCATTCCATGAGTTTCAAATCACAAGAGAATCTGAGACTGACTCATTGTTTCCCATTTCAGTAGCTCAGGACAGGATGCAAAGCTCATTAACACATTTTGGGAGTCTTTACAAGACATAAAAGCACATGCACAAGTCTGTAAGCTTCCATATTTAATTTTCCTCCTGAATTGTTGTTTATAACTTCTCTTGCAGCTCTCTAGATTCCCCACCCATAAGCATGCAATTTGGTTTGACGCAGCCAGTCACATTCTCTCCATCACCCTCCCTCCACTGCTGCTGTCAGCATGTCTGAGTCTGCGTCTGATCAGTGATGTGGCAATATTAGCACATCAGTATTAATAGTTCTTCGAAAGTGCAGCTTCTCATGTTACCCAAAACCATCTCCTCCTCCTTTCCTTGTGGTGTTTAGATGGATATTTGTTGTTAACTAACACATTGCCTCTCCAAGTCAGGAATGTGACTTCTGATCAGAAAGGCAAGAGTCAGCCAAGCAGTGGATGGTTTAGTTGCTAAGTAACAACAAAAAAAGCCAAGTTCTGCTCTCAGTCACACCATATAAGTCTGGAGCAGTTACCAAAGCCAGTGAACCAGAGCCTCAATTGGAATAGCTCCATTAAAATAATAGAGCTATGCTGATTTACTCCAGCTGAGGGTCTGGCCCAGGGGAGATAAACTACATTTACACCCATGTATCTTTGAGGAAATTTTGATCCTATTTTCTCGTAAATAAAGACGCATACATACAAGTCGGTATCAGCTGAAAGTTTAATTGCTACCTCAGAAGTTTGATCAAATGATATGGGGTAGACCTAGTATTTTACAAACTCTCTATTGGCTTAGGACACAAGCTGGGCAAGGTCATATCTTTTATTGGACCAACTTCCTTTAGTGAGAGAGACAAGTTTTCGAGCCACATGGAACTCTTCTTCAGGTCTGGGACACGAATTCCCAGAGTCACAGCAAAATGCAAGGTGGAACAGCTTGTTTAGCATTGTCCCATATTGTAAGGGACCATTGAAGGTAGAGTGACCTGTTAACACCTCTGCAGTCATCAGACAAAAAGAGGGGATTAGTGGGTTACAGATTGTTGTAATTAGCCATAAATCCAGTGTCTCTGTTCAGTCCATGATATTAAGGCTATGTCTATACTGTGCAGTTTACAGTGGCACAGCTGTGCCACTACAGCAGTGCTGCAGTAAGATATGCAGTGTAGCTGCTCTTTGTTGGCAGGAGAGAGCTCTCCTGCAGACAAAATAAAACCACTCCCAATAAGGGGCAGTAGCTTTGTTGGTGGGAGAGCATCTCCTGCCAACAAAGCGCTGTCCACACCAGCACTTTTCATCAGTAAAACTTTTGTTGGTCAGGGTGCGTTTTTTCACACCCCCGAGTGACAAAAATTTTACTGATGAAAGAGCAGAGTAGACATAGCTTTAGTGTCTAGCAGAATCATGAATTTAAACTCCCAGGTTCATCTTTTGATAGGTCAGATATAGAGTTAGCACTTTGTGAAAAGTGTTCACCCACAGGTGATATGTTTTTCTCTATCATTTTTCTGTGTGAGTTTGAGAGCGTAGTGACTGGTTTCGTCCACCTAGTTGTTGTTGGGCATGTAGTGCACTGGATGAGGTATACCACTGTGACGGGGTCCTCAGGGTACAACCTGGACTGTGTGACTGCAGAGCCCCCTGTCCCACCAACCTGGGGTATCCCTCTCTCACTGTGATGCTGTTCTCAAGTTACAATCTTCTGATAGGCACTGCATTTACATAAACACCCAACTGTGCTACACGAATGATCTCCCTGCCACTAACGAACCATCAAGAGGGAGACTCCAACCAATTTCCCCCAGCTCCCCATTCTTGCACTCCAGAACTCTGCCATCTTGCAGTGGAGAGAAGCCAGGCCAGTGTAAGTTCATTATCCAGTTTGCTCCTCCCTTGTTGTGGAGAGGACACACACTAGCCTTTGTAAATTGAGCTGAGATTTCCCCAAACACACTCTTTTAGGTAAAATATAAAACAGGTTTACTAACTACAGAAACATAAATGGTAAGTGATTAGAAGTAGCAGACATAGAGATCAGAGTTGGTTACTTAAGAAACAAAAAAATAAATTTGCAGACTCAGTTCTACAAACTAAACAGGACTGGAATCAAGCAGTGTCTCACCCTGACAGATGGTATAAGCAGGTTCCAGATCTTCAATACACAGGCTGGGCCTCTTTCCCAGCCTGGGACCACACTCCTCCAGTTCAAAGTTTTTGTCTTCCAGACATTCCTACAGGTGTTGGGTTGGGGGAGGGATAGGCCAAGTAATGATGTCACTTCCCCTCTTTTATATGTTCTTCTAGCTTGCTGGGAAGATCTTTTGCTGTGACACGGGGATCAGGCAGTCTCCATTGTATATGTGCTCCCTCTGAGAAGTCTCTAGGATGGCCCTTGGGAGAGTGGATTCCATTGTTGTTCCTGACAGGCTGGTTGTGGGTGTTTCCAACCTCACAACATATTTCAGTGACACATACAGCAATACATCATAAATTTCCATATAATGATAGCACACACAATCAAACAGGATATTGATGTTCAACAAATCAAGACTTTTCAAATGATACCCCATAGAGCATGCATTGTACCAAACATATCATAATCATATCATAGTGGTGAATATGGGAGTTCCAGGGTGCTATTTTAAGGTACGGAGTGTCACAGCCACATGTTGGGATAGGCATGTGTAGGATCCATTGATATTGAAAGGTGTGTTGTGGCGGGGAGGGGGTGATCATGGTAGCAGTGGAGATATGTCTGCAGGCTTTGCATCTGTTGTTCTGGTGGGGTCTGGTGCTGCTTTGAGTTGGTGTGTCATGGTCTGTGAGGAGCTTGCTTCTGATAATGAACATGAAGAGGTTGGGGAGGGGGTTTGAAGGCCAGAAGTCAGGATTCAGGAAATATTTCTTTCAGGTTGGGATCCCATTGAGTATGGGTTTTAGTTGTTTGATACCCTACATGGGTTCCAGTGACAACTAGGGGTGTGCAGTCATAGAAGGTTTTATTTCTGTATTGAAGCATGTTCTCTTGGGATATTTGGGTATCCCATTTCATGGTATGATCTACTTCTCCAGTGGAGTGTCCTTGTTTGGTGAAGGCAGTTTTAAGTGTGTTAAGGTGTATATCCCGGATTTTCTCCTTGGAGCATATTATGTGGTAAGTGCTTATGTAAGCAGGGGAATGATCCCGCTATTGTGGAGAACTTTCCTGGCTTCTATACTACCCCAGTGAAATAGGCTAGCGAAAGGATCTGAGTCCTCGTTCCCACTTCCTTTACCCAGTGATACCAGTCAGCTCTGTGTTCTTGGGGAACCAGGGTGCAGTATCCAGCCTGACTCATGAAAGACATGTCGTTCCCCCACCCCCCAGTCTCTGCTTAAATCAAAACCCATCAGAGGGAAAAACTTGCAGAGAGCAGTGAAGGGCATTGGGAGACACACCTAGACCTCTCCTGACAAGGGTGACAAGATTAAGACATCTCCATTAGCATACAGAATGAAGAACAGAGACAACTCCCCTAGCCCCATCTGCATGAAAGATGAGACAGGGAGACATCTCAATTTGCATACAGAATGGAGAACAGAGAACCGCACTGAACTCTGGGACCAGAATCTACATCATGGGAATCTCTGCTCCAGATGCTAATGAACCTATGCCTGCACACACCCAGCTCAGCAGTTATCAGACCAATTCTAGTAATGAATCCTTGATCGATATCCAAAATACTGAAGCAGCCTAGTTGTACTGTGAGCTCCCCAGAAGAAAATACCACCCATAGCCAAGAGTGATCAGCTCCTATTGTTTAGCCTAAAAAAAATGCTTGAGTCATCAGTTTACCCATAAACAAATCTAGTGTTCTCCCTTGAACCATTGTATTTTCTCTACAAAAATCCCTACTCACCCTCCAGTCAGGGTTCTGATGCTTAGATCCAAACTATGCATCAGTTCCACTGGGATTCCATCTTCTCCTGACTGATCGTGCTGGGGGCTCTGCCTGTCTCCATCACTCAGGACCCTGAGCTACCACAATCACCTGGGAACCCCGACCAGTTCAAGCCTCATGGAGTGGGTGAAATCCCCCCCTCTTTCTCTCTCTCTATTGTCCTTTATACCTTGGAATTAACCTTTAATAATATATATTATGTTGGTTTAGCCCTCCTTATGTAGTTATCACTATTATTCAATAAATAATTTTTATGGTTAAGTTGGTTGTTTCTCTCTCTCTTGCTGAACTTTACTCTTTTGTGTTTTTATCTTCCCCCATTCACTCTACAGCAATACTTCTTTTACCTAAGCTAAAGATCCCTGCAGCGCACAAAATACTGTGAGGTTTGCTCATCAAGTAGGTTACTGCCAGTACAATTGTGATGTGAGAGTGGGGATAGGGACGTGCTGAATCTGGGACGCATAAGGGTAACAGCTTGAAAGTGCTGCTTGACCCAGTCCATGGAGCCCAGGGGCATATAGGGAGAGGTAGCTTGAAAGTGCTGCTTCATCCAGCCCACTGAGTCCAGAGACATATAAGGGGTCAGCTTGACAGTGCTGATTGACCTGGTCCACTCAGGGAGAGAGAGAGAGAGAGAGAGAGAGAGAGTGTGTGTGTGTGTTCATGTTCATCTGGTTCTGGGGCTGGAGAAACCCAGCCCTCGGGAACCTAGGTTCCGCGGGATAGCTCCATTGGGAAGGGACTTGCACAAGGGAGAAGTAGAGCTCCATATGAAAACACAAGTGACGCAAGCAGTACATTGATAGAATTACAGAATCCCCTCTCCCAGAAGAGTAACCCGAATAAATAAGCATGCCCCAAAGTAACGGGCAAATCTGGTAACACCAGAGGCCTCCCTGCCTGTGAGGACTCCCCTTCCACTCTCCCTCTCTGGCAGAGTCCTCATAACCCTGACAAGGCTGGGCCCAGGATTCCTGGGGGGGCTGGACCCCCAACCCTGTTGTGGTCACCTAGGACAGGGGCTAGGGTGTCCCCACTCTGGGGTACTCTCTCTGCACTGGGCACTTCCCTGACCCACTGATCATTACATACAATTTAAAGCAAATGCAAGTTATTTAATTAACATTTTTAAAAAGAATAAGGAAAAATGGGAAAGGTTAAAGGAAAACACATCACCCCACTCTGTGGCAGGGAACATTACAAACAGTGTCTCTGGAACATCAGGGCAGTTCACAGTCTATTCCTTGTAGGTCCCAGGCTACCTTCCCAGGCCCTGGCTGTGCTGCAGGGATGCTGCGGGTTGGACACTTGCTCTGGTGGTGGCCACACACCTCCGGGCTTTGGGTGGTAGGACCCTTCTTCCCAGCATCAGCCCCCTGTCAGGTTAAGATCCCCCTCCCAGTCTGACCTGCAAGGACCCTTGGCTGGGCGTGTTTCTGCGCTGGGCCCTTTGCCCAGGGTCCCCCCTTGGTTGGCCCTAGTTGCTCACTACACCTGGCTCCAGACTGCTCCAGCTCCACTGTTCTAGCTCCGGCTCCACTTTGCCTCAGCACTGATGCTGCTGCTCTGCCTCCAGCCCCCGGGCTGCTTCCCTGGCCCCTCTGGCTCTGTGGCTGCAGCTCTGCTCCCAGCAGCGGATCTGCTCTCCCTGGGCTGTGTCTCTGGCTCTGCTGACTGGCACGGTTCTGCTCCCCAGCTCAGCTCAGGCCCCTGCTTTCTCCTTAGCTCGGCCCTACTCTGTCTGACCCAGGCAATTTCAGCTCACATGGAGAACAGGGCCCTTCTGATTCCCTGATTAGCCTGCCCGCCCTGTCAATCAGGCTGACCTGGAGCATTGGCCTCTCCCCATTGTTCCTGGGGACTGTCAGTCTCAGGGTCAGGGCCAGCTCCCAGCACCAGCATTCCAAGCAGGTGCTTGGGGCGGCAATCTGCAAGGGTGGGCAGTCCGTGTGTTTTTGCCGCTTAAAGCAGCGCGCTGAATTGCCGCCACGGATGGCGGGGGCAGTCCGTGTGCCGTTAGGGCGGCATGTGCGTTTCCGCGGCGCTGGCAATTCGGTGGCAGCTTCTATGTTCAGCTGCCTGCAGCAGCAATTCGGCAGCTTCTGTCTTCCGGCTGAAAACAGAAGCTGCCACCGAATTGCCGCCGCCTTGGAAACACGCTTGCCGCCCTAATGGCACACAGACAGCCCCCGCTGTCCGGGGCAGCAATTCGGCGCGCTGCTTGGAGCGGCAAAAACAGTAGAGCCGGCCCTGCTCAGGGTCCTGATTTCTCATCGACCCTTCCCCTTTTAGTACTGGGAGCTAGCAACCAAAATACCGCCATAGAGTACTTGGTCCTGCTAGTGAAGGCAGGGGGCTGGACTTGATAACCTCTCAAGGTCTCTTCCAGTTCTAGGAGATAGGATATCTCCATTAATTTAGGGGGGAGGAATAGCTCAGTGGTTTGAGCATTGGCCTACTAAACCCAGGGTTGTGAGTTTAATTCTTGAGGGGGCCACTTAGGGATCTGGGGCAAAAATCTGTCTGGGAATTGGTCCTGCTTTGAGCAGAGGGTTGGACTAGATGATCTCCTGTGGTCCCTTCCAAGCTTGATATTCATGGGGGGAGAAAGAATGTTAGTAAGGAGTCCCCTTACACTTAGGAGTGAGGACTGGGCAGGGCACAAAAACAAGATGATCTGTACTGACTCCCAGGACTCCTAAAATAATCTGAAGTTGCAATATGAGCTCTGGAGTATAGTTTTGGTTTTATAAGAGGTCAGTGAAAAAAGATATGAGCACCAAACATGTATGTGTAGAGCCTCTTTCTCCCCACCCCCTTTTCTTGTTTTACCAGCAACAGGAAAAAATTACCCACATATTACTGTATGCTCTGCTGATTGCTGGATCAGGCACTAAATGAGATCAGTTTTTCATCATGGTTTTCTCTCAGGACTCTGCCAGTCCTATTTTGCTTTTCAGGTTAACATTAGGTGCACCCCAATTCCCAAACCCGCCTTTGAAGAGCATTCCCTTGTACTATCCAGTTCCTGTCAGGGGCCACTAACAGGAATAACCTAGTAACAAGACAGTATACACACAGCTGGAAGGTTACAACTCCGGTTTCACACATTTGCTTAATAGCAAAGCACTGAGATGTATTTATCATAAAATGAGAATAAGTTTATTAACAAAGATAGAGATTTAAGCAGTGCTTAATTTGTAACGAAAGAAGTGCTGGGGCTCAAGCAATTTTTTTACTTTCATAACTGATGCGACAAACCCAGAGGTGCCAGGGTTATTAACTGTCAAACCTAGAAGTGCCGGGGCTCAGCCTGGGCAAGCCCTGACACAAATTAAGCACTGGATTTAAGTAAGGATAATGGAAACAGAATTGGGTACAAATAAAACAAAAGTATAATACACTTTCTAGAAACTAAATCTTAACAGACCACAATTCTGGTCTAAAGCTGTTTTGTACCCTCACTCTGTCTGCAGAACTTACTGGTTTTCAGTCAAACCTACAACCAAATGATCAAAATCCCTCCTCCTCCTTCAAGAGTGTTCTTCCGTGAATTGAATAAGAGGGTGTTGTCCTTACACCTTCAGTTATAGTTCAGTAAACCTTTGAAATGCATTCCAGTTGGTTTTTCTCCAGTGTGCCGGCACCACGTTGCCCTCTCATCCCCCTGTTAACTTGTTTTTCCTGTTTACTTCCCTGTAAATGTAGCTCCCAGTTTGTTTGGAACACAATGCTTAATTTACATATGGGAGTCTTAATTACCTTCCCTTTAGTCTGGAAGAAATATGTTTCTCCCTTGGATATGTATTTGAAAGTATAATATCAGTAGAAAATATGTAATTCCTCATATAGTGTCAATGCACACATTTCACTATGATATTAATGACCAATGTGTGTCACCACCTTTCATGTGATACCTTACAAGACACTTGATGGATAAATACTATAAATGGTGTTAGATGTAGTGAGTTTGTCAGTCCTGTTAGGAGTTGCTGACACAGAGTTTACTGAACCCTTTGCCAGCTGGCACCAATGGCTGTATCACAGAACTCCACCAGGGTCTCTTTTGAGAAGGAGGAGGGGAGGTCAAAGTAGAGGAGGACTCTAGCTCATTAGAAAGCTTGGTGGAGAGTTACACTTTTAAGGATATAGCCTCATCACAAGGTGCAGTGAATTAAGATTAGAAATCACTGTACAGCAGAACAAGAATATACCTCATGGTATTATGAGTCAGACTCTGGATGCAATGATTAGAGCTGGTTTTGAAATTTTCAACATTTTTAGAGAAAATCTGAAGGTTTTTTTAGCCCATTTGTGACCAGCCCTATCAGTAGTGACTGACAAAGAATCATTTGAATGCTGCTGCACTGAGTACAGAATGGGAGTTAGCCAATCTAAGTTTCTCATAGGCAGTCCAAATGCCTCTCCTTCTGGCTATGGAATGTGGCTGTTAAAATGACTTGCCATTTCATATCAAATGCAGAGTATGACTTACTCAGACTGCATTTCATAATTAGACCTTCCCATCCTGGGACATAACCTCAGGGTAAGGAAAGGGTATTCTGGGTTCATGGTGCATTCCCTTCTCTTTGGAAAGTGCAAAAGACCAGCAGCAATTACCTGTATGCCAGGCCACCTGGTGCTCACTGTTGATTCTGAGTCATCTCTGGCCATGCAGTTGGGATTCCAAGGTTTCCTGTCTTAAATGTTGACATTTATTCAGTTGCAGACTATATTAAATTGCAGTTTGCTCTGTATTTCCATAACTTGCTATAAAATGGCCCTTGTTTGGACTGTCACTATTAATAAATAATTAATAAATATCCATTTTAAAAATATCCCAAAATATGTTACAAAATATTGGTCTGCTGTACACCATATTCTAAAGAAAGATCTACCTCGTTTAGAACCTTTCCTGACCTCTGGGCTGAAAAAAACCCAAAATAAAGTATTAACAAAAACACAGTTGACTGCCAAAGGAAATGAGTTCCTGTAAGGACTGAAACAATAAGTCTCCTCTGTACTGAACTCTCAGAGGGAATATGCTGCATTTCCTCCTGTTCTTTATCAGAGTCCCCAAAATAAGTTGGAATGGGCAGTGACTTTGCACAGTCTCTGCACACCTTTTCCACTTACCAATTAGGGCCTGCCTCACAGAGAGAGAACACACCCTGCCTGGCTCTGCAAGGGAATTCCAGTGCGACAGATTACAAGCATGAAGCTGCTTGGAGCTGCCCTTCTCTCCCTGGCTGTGTTCAGCATCTGCACCGCAAATGGTAAGAGTGCACTGTTCTCTGTCACTCCTTTGACTTTCTTGGTAAGCAGCTAAGTGCCCTCGGGCACAGTTATTGCTTTATGGGTTTCTGCTAGTGAAGGCTTCACCCCACTGTACTATAGCAGCTCAGTGGTTCATTCCCACATGTATGGGCTGAGTAACTGCATTTGGAGGAAGAGGCACTGCCAGGAGGGCACTGTTTTTTAATTGAATTAAATGTCTATAGTGAAAATAGTATAGTGACCAATTGGTTTCTGTGACATATCTCTGTCCAGCTGTCATGAGCCTCCCAAACCTGAGGGATTAAAAGCACCCAGCAAGTGGGAAAAGCCATTTACTCAAAAATGTTTTTCCCCTTCTCCTTTGAAAAATATCTTTTGGGGGACTTTTAAAAGGAATTGAAATGTTTGTCAGATTTGAAAATACCACTTAACACATTAGGGAACTTACAGTGGACTCAGCGTGTCCTAGTGTAACCCTGCTGACTTAATTGGAATTACACCAGCAATGAATTTGGGCAAGTCTACTTATCAGAAGCCAGCGTATGTTGACCCCAAATACATGTAGTCTTGTAGCATTCCTCCAGTGTAATCCCACAATGCCCAGGGCAGTAATGTCTGAGTTCTGCAATGTGAAAAAGTGACTCCCGCCTCTAAATACTTGATGATATTACTAGGTGACATAATGGCCATTGACCTGCTTTTTCTAATGTTTTTCTGCGTAAAAGTTTGTGTACTTTCAAAGCAGAATAAATTACTTTTCACGAGGAGGGAAGCAACTATAACTTAAACTATCATCTCATCATCTTTATCAAGGATTAATTTGAAAACACAGCTGATTTTCTTCTCTCTCATTTCGTTGGCCCATTATGCAGAAGATCTGTAGTCATAGCTTTTACAGATATCATTAGAGCAGATGGCTTTCAATGACTGGCTACTAACCTGGGAACAGAAACTCTGTTATTAAAGGATTAAGTAATTGCAGGCACTGTGTCCTCAATCTTTTACTTGGGTTATGTGTTAGAAATTGACGCACAAATAAACAAGTGTGTCTTGTGTGGTGTCACTTGTGTTTTTATTCTGGCTCATTGTTGTTAAAAACGTGATGGACATTGACATGTAATGTTGTTGCTACAGGAAAATTTGCTTTTCAAACCCTGCCAGATTAGTATGAACTCTGAAAGTACGTGTTTGGGCTGCTATTTATGCTCTGTCTGCTGTGGTTAGAATGAGCAGCCTTCTTGCCATTGTTAAACCTTGAATTCATTGCAGGTCGTTTGAAAAGCAAGGTGGAATTAGTTCGGTAGGCGCAGGCTCAACATAAAAGCCTATTAGAAAGCAACATGCACAGGTTAAAGGAGATGCAAAGGAGAGCTATGGTTTCTGTAGAATGCATTTCCTAACACCTCTCCTGCGGCTGAATGGGAATAATTGGGTAGTGCAGTAACAGTTCAGCTCCTCATGCTGAATTAGCAAATATCATCAAGTAATGGACATTTGCTTTTAACTATTGTATTCTGTTAAAAAAATCTTAAACTCAAGGCAGACATGCTGAAACTCCATTGATAAAATAATAAGAAAAAATGAAGACCATGTGTGGAAAAATACAAGTCATATGTCTCCATCTCTATCATACAAAAGAAACATGAGTGGAGCTGGAAAACTTCATAAATTGATAATTTGTGGAGGACAGAAAGGAATCCACTCCTGTTTGACACAATCTTATTTAAAGGGACACTATCAACTTGAAATCTGATCAGTTTCAAAAAATGAGATGAGCAAATTCAGGTACTACACTTGCTACTGAATCCCCCTGCTAGTTTCTGTTATTTTATAATTCCACTTTCCAATTTTTAAAAAATATTTTTCTCCCCTATTGCCGTGTGAAAGACCCACCCAGAGACTATATGGGGAGAGTGAAACTGTTATACACACAAAGTTCTGTCAAATGCTCGAAGTGTACAAATTGAGAAAATTGAGGATTATTTTTCCTTTAATTTCATTTGATTACAATAATCCTAGGTGTTCTTTGTAACAACAGCAGGTAAAAAATGTCAGGCAGTAACTTTGATTTAAGTTGACAGTGTCCTTTTAAGTAAAATGCAGTTATGGCAACCTCAATTTTTTTTTTTTTTTTTAAGTCAGGTGACATATGTTCACTATTTTCCCATCTTAGGAACCTAGTAAGTGGCCCTCTCAAAGCTAACTGGCTGCTCCTCTAGTCTCTGAGAGTATGCTTTCGTTGCAGCTAGCAGTGACTTGGGTGGGAAGACTCATGGTGGTGGAGCTCGTGCTAGAGTGGGAAGTTGCAGCTCTGGCAGAAATTCTGGCTAGCCACTCAAGCTCAGATCCAGAGCCTTGAGTTGCAACCCCCATGCTGCTGTTTTTAGCAAGCTAGCTCCACATCCGCTATCTTGAGTGTCTGCCAGGGGTAGGAGTGTTGCGTTCAGCTGCACTTTAGACATACCCTGAAGACTTTCAATGGTCTCCCCTTCTCATATCTTCAGATAATGTATGGCCTTTCACAATTGTCTGGGAGCATTATAGGGTGAGTGGGGAGGGCAAAAATCACCCTCTGAAGCATCAGGTATTGACTACCAATGGAGGCAGAAATGACAGAGCCGCTTTTTGCGTCTCCCTATCCTAATGTGTGTTGGGTGCCTTCAAATGCATCTCAAAACTGTATAGTCCCTTGTGCATCCCTTTTTGTGCAATAGAGTGTAAATATTCCCACATTCTGGCAAAAGACTTCGTCCCACTTTGTAGGAGGCACTGTCACAGTCTCTACGCAAAAGAATAAATGGACACAAATCTGACATCAGGAACCATAACATTCAAAAACCAGTAGGAGATCACTTCAGCCTCTCTGGTCACTCAGTAACAGACTTAAAGGTGGCAATTTTGCAACAGAAAAGCTTCAAAAACAGACTCCAACGAGAAACTGCTGAACTTGAATTAATATGCAAACCAGATACCATCAATTTAGGCTTAAATAGAGACGGGGAATAGCTGAGCCATTACATACATTGAATCTATATCCCCATGTTAAGTATCCTCTTACCTCTTGTCAAACTGTCTGATATGGGCTATCTTGATTATCACTACAAAAGTTTTTTTTCTCCTGCTGATAATATCTCATCTTAATTAATTAGCCTCTTAGGATTGGTAGGGCAACTCCCATCTTTTCATGTTCTCTGTTCCATTCTATGCATCCGATGAAGTGGGCTGTAGCCCACGAAAGCTGATGCTCAAATAAATTTGTTAGTCTCTAAAGTGCCACAAGTACTCCTGTTCTTTTTGTGGATACAGACTAACACGGCTGCTACTCTGAAACCTGTCATATTTTAGAATTATATTTAGTTGAAATTATAGATTCAGCCAAACCATAGCCTAAGAGGTGAACACTCCCATCCCAACACTATGGAGAAGTTTGGAACTGCATCCAAATTGTGCATCTTGGGCCTGACTCTCGTTGTAATGTTTGTGATTTGTGGATTTGTCTGGAACCTCTCCACACACATACAAATACAACTATTATGATCTGCAGTGTTTTTGAATGTTCTCCCCAAAAGGACATGCAGTTGTCGTATTCCTTAGCCTGCAGGGGTTAACTGCAGCTTGATGAGTACTGAACTCAGCCTCCTGCAAGAAACAAATACAGAGAGAGAGAGAGAGAGAGAGGGAGGTTGGCAGCCCCACAGAACTGGAGAATTTTAGGATTTAAATTCAGTCTGTGAGCTAGCAATATTTTCCTAATATTTTTCCAATAGTTTTGGATATGAAATTCTTTGGACTCTCATGCATTTTGACAGGCAGTCACCCTCCACAAGTGTATTATTGGAGGCTGGATGAATCTAGAGATGTTCAGGATCCAAAATAATAGCCCCAGAAACTTCCTGACAACTCAACTCTAGTCTAAAGACGTCTCTTCAGCCCTCTGGATCCCAAACTTCACAGTGGACTTGGGAATTCCTTGACTCTAGAATTAAAGGGTTCTGGCCTAACCACATTTCCCACTATCCCAGTCTCCACCAAAATAAACATATACCGTAGCACAGAAATCCTGGGCTGATTCATCATGCTTCCAACTACCTATTACCTGGGGAAAAGATCTGACAGGTAGGTGGGGCAGCTGGGAGAGAAATTGGGCCAAAGAGATAATTGGGATCATAGAATATCAGGATTGGAAGGGACCTCAGGAGGTCATCTAATCCAATCCCCTGCTCAAAGCAGGACCAACCCCAATTAAATCATCCCAGACAGGGCTCTTTGTCAAGCCAGGCCTTAAAAACCTCTAAGGATGGAGATTCCACCACCTCCCTACGTAACCTATTCCAGTGCTTCACCAGCTTTCTAGTGAAATAGTTTTTCCTAATATCCAACCTAGACCTTCTCCACTGCAACTTGAGACCATTGCTCCTTGTTCTATCATCTGCCACCACTGAGAACAGCCGAGCTCCATCCTCTTTGGAACCCCCCTTCAGGTAGTTGAAGGCTGCCATCAAAACCCCCCTCACTCTTCTCTTCTGTATACTAAATAACCCCAGTTCTCTCAGCCACATACGTCATGTGCCCCCCTAATCATTTTCGTTGCCCTCCGCTGGACTCTTTCCAATTTGTCCACATCCTTTCTGTAGTGGGGGCCCAAAACTGGACGCAATACCAGTGCTGAATAGAGGGGAATAATCACTTTCCTTGATCTGTTAGCAGTGCTCCTACTAATGCAGCCTAATATGTCGTTAGCCTTCTTGGCAACAAGGGGACACTGTTAACTCATATCCAGCTTCTCATCCACTGAAATCCCCAGGTCCTTTTCTGCAGAATTGCCACTTAGCCAGTCAGTCCCCAGCCTGTAGCAGTACATGGGATTCTTCCATCCTAAGTGCAGGACTCTGCACTTGTCCTTGTTGATCCTAATCAGATTTATTTTAGCCCAATCCTCCAATTTGTCTAGGTCGCTCTAGATCTTATCCCTACCCTGCAGCATATTTACCTCTCTCCCCAGCTTAGTATCATCTGCAAACTTGCTGAGGGTGCAATTCATCCCATCATCCAGATCATTAATGAAGATGTTGAATAAAACCAACCCCAGGACTGACCCCTGAGGCACTCCGCTTGATACCGGCTGCTAACTGGACATTGAGCTGTTGATCACTCCCGTTGAACCTGATGATCTAGCCAGCTTTTTATCCACCTTATAGTCCATTCATCCAATCCATACTTTAACTTGCTGGCAAGAATACTGTGGGAGACCGTATCAGAAGCATTGCTAAAGTCAAGATATACCACATCCACCGCTTTCCCCATATTCACAGAGCCAGTTATCTCATCATAGAAGGCAATCAGGTTGGTCAGACATGACTTTCCCTTGGTGAATCCATGTTGACTGTTCCTGATCACCTTCCTCTCATCCAACTGCTTCAAAATGGATTCCTTGAGGACCTGTTCCATGATTTTTCCAGGGACTGAGGTGAGGCTGACCGGTCTTTAGTTCCCCAGATTCTCTTCCTTCCCTTTTTTAAAGATGGGCACTATATTTGCCTTTTTCCAATCGTCCAGGACCTCCCCTGATCGCCATGAGTTTTCAAAGATAAAGGCCAATGGCTCTGCAATCATATCAGCCAACTCCCTCAGCACCCTCGGCTGTATTAGATCTGGCCCCATGGACTTGTGCATGTCCAGCTTTTCTAAAAGTCCTTAATCTGTTCTTTCACCACTGAGGGCTGCTCACCTCCTCCCCATACTGTGCTGCCCAGTGCAACAGTCTGGGAGCTGACCTTGTCTGTGAAGACCAAAGCAAAAAAAGCATTGAGTACTTTAGATTTTTCCACATCATCTGTCACTATGTTGCCTCTGCCATTCAGTAAGGGTCCCACACTTTCCCTGACCACCTTCTTCTTGCTAACATACCTTTAGAAACCCTTCTTGTTACCCTTCACATCCCTTGCTAGGAGCAACTCCAATTGTGCTTTGGCCTTCCTGATTACACCGCTGCATGCTCTAGCAATATTTTTATACTCCTCCCTGGTCATCTGTCCAAATTTCCACTTCTTGTAAGCTTGTTTTGGGGTTTAAGCTCACTGAAGATTTCTCTGTTAAGCCAAGCTGGTCGCCTGCCATATTTGCTATTCTTTCTGCACATCGGGATGGTTTGTTCCTGCACCCTCAATAAGGCTTCTTTAAAATACAGCCAGCTCTCCTGGACTCCTTTCCCGCTCATGTTAGCCTCCCAGGGAATCCTGCTCATAAGTTCCCTAAGGGAGTCTAAGTCTGCTTTTCTGAAGTCCAGGGTCCGTATTCTGCTGCTCTCCTTTCTGCCTTTTGTCAGGATCCTGAACTCACCATCCCATGGTCACTGCTGCCCAGGTTGCCAACCACTTCTACTTCCCCTACCAATTCTTCCCTGTTTGTGAGCAGCAGGTCAAGAGGAGCATGGGCCCTAGTTGGTTCCTCCAACACTTGCACCAGGAATTTGTCTCCAACACTCTCCAAAAACTTCCTGGATTGTCTGTGCACTGCTGTATTGCTCTCCCAGCAGATGTCAGGGTGATTGAAGTCCCTCATGAGAACCAGGGCTTGTGATCTGGAAACTTCTGTTAATTGTCCGAAGAAAGCCTCGTCTACCTCATCCTCCTGATCTGGTGGTCCATAGCAGATGCCCACCATGACATTACCCTTGTTGCTCTGACCTCTAAACTTAACCCAAAGACTCTCAAGAGGCTTTTCTCCAGTATCATACTGGAGTTCTGAGCAATCATACTGCTCTCTTACATACAGTGCAACTCCTCCACCTTTTCTCCTCTCCCTGTCCTTCCTGAAAAGTTTATACCCATCCATGACAGTGCTCCAGTCATGTGAGTTACCCCACCAAGTCTCTGTTATTCCAATCACATCATAGTTCCTTGACTGTGCCAGGACTTCCAATTCTTCCTGCTTGTTTCCCAGGCTTCTTGTGTTCATGTACATGCACCTAAGATAACTAGCCAATTGCCCCACTTTCTCAGTATGAATCAGGAGGCCTCCCCTGTTTGCACCCTCCTCCTTGTGTTTCCTCCTGGTATCCCACTTCCTCACTTACCTCCTGGCCTAGGTCACCATCCCCCAGCGAACCTAGTTTAAATCCCTCCTCACTAGGTTAGCAAGCCTGCCTGCGAAGATGCTCTTCCCTCTCTTCATTAGGTGGATTCCATCTCTTCCTAGCATTCCTTCTTCCTGGAACAACATCCCATGGTCGACGAATCCAAAGCTCCCTCTCTGACACCACCTGCGTAACCACACATTTACCTGCACAATTTGATGGTCCCTACCTTTGATGATCAAATACAGACACTCCTTCTGAGTCAGCACCAAGGTTTATTTTCCTGAAGAAATAAACCATGACTACAGTGAAGCTTGTGCTCTAATTTTCAGTGGAGTGTAGGCATTAGCATGTGCTTATAGAATAATACCTAGCACTTCTACAATGCATCTCTTCTTCAAAGCAAAGTACATATATTCACTAAGCACCTGATTCTGTGACTTTTCCTGACAGTGAGTAGCACTTTGCCCTCCAAGCACTCCTGTCAAAATCAGGCATTCGAAACAAACAGAAGTACTTGCAGAGAAAGGTACTATTAAATTAGTGTGGGGGGCAGGTGTGTGGGATGGGGGTGGGGCAGAATTTGGCACTACAGGCCTGATCCAAAGGGCACTGAAGTCATTTGAAGTCTTTCCATTGATTTCATTAGCCTTTGTGGCAAACCCTAAATGAGATGGACCTAAACCAAATCCCCCAGATCTGAACACTACTAAGCTTTGTGGGTCACCCCATCTCTATAACCAGACAAACCAAACTGCCAGATTCTAGCTTTGCAGCTTGAGACAAATGATACTAATTAACAGGAGCACTTTCAAGTGATGGTTGTTTGCATTTCTATTTAGATGTGCTTTAAGTTTGTAAGTATCATTAATTGTAGCCAGAAAAGATGGACAAACTGTTCTCCTCTCCTTACCTCACCCATCTCCCCATATACACAAACCCTCATTTGTTTTAGGAACTAGATGCAAAGGGAACCATTTTTTTTGAGCTATTGCAACACTTGAATATGTTTTCTTCCCATTTTGTGTTCCTTTCCCCTCCTATTTTGGTTGAGATCTCAAATGCTGTAACAGGTCATCTGTTTAGTTGTGCAAACTCAAGAAATTGAATAGGCTTTGGGTAGCTGGCTGAATTTTGGATGCTTATCTGAACTGAACTTGAACTTGCACTGTAAACATTTTGGGATTTGTCAGTTGTTAGTAGGTGGGGACATCTGAAATCAATTTTGCAAGATGGACATTTTCAAACATCAAATTGCAGTAAATGGAATTTACTCTAGCTTTAATTGAGCGTTAGTTCCTGGGCAGGTGGTTTTCTCCCTCCTTACACATTCCTTTGACTCATTACTGCTGTCTCATGTTGGGCCAATAATGGCTTGTGGATTTCAAAGGTAAACTTACGATTTTTGTTTTGTTCCATAGGATGTTTTACTCCCAAACACAAAGTCAGGTTCAACTGGTGGATAAGATAAGGAAACACAAGCTGAGAGTAGAAATAGCTCACTTGACTGGTGAGCAGGACATGATGTGCAGCCAGAACAAATGGAAGCTGGATCCTTAGGGCATATTAAATTCAGCCACCTCTGGCTGCAAACATGACACTATATAATATTAAAAATACCAAACCAGAGGCTGTCTTGCTTTCATACTCACTCACTTGAAATGATTTTGGTGTATTTTTTTCTGTCTCCTATATCTGGACCAAATCCAGAGGACTTTATCCAGGCAAAATATCCACTGAAGTCAATGAGCTTTTCCTAATTAAAGAATGAGTAAGAAGCTCAGTGTTTGACCTTCTGTTTACCTACATGCTTATCTCCAACCTCTGCAAAAATCTGTAGATACATAAATGACAAAACTCTTTTGAGACCTACTGTCTCCTACTAGACTAAAGAAGGTTCTAACTGGTGACATTCTGCCGTGAAACTGTCATTATAGCTTAAAGAATGTTCAGACCACAGAGCATCAACCCACAGAGAGATGTTACTGATTTTGTACTGCAGTGAACTTCTGATTTTTCTGCTGAAGCAAATTTAAGACCGATCATCTTTTTATAAATCCCATGTTTAAAAATGTACATGGTCATTGGTTAGTAAAAAGGTCTGTTGGGGTTGGGATGCTATAAAACTATGGCCACTGCTGGAGAAATTCTGCCCTGACTAAAACGCTCGGCAAAACTGTCAAAATTCACTAGGATTGCGAGGGGTGTCATTTAACGCAGAATTCGGCCCAGTGGATATGCAGGAGCTGTTGCTTCCATACAGCAAGTCAGGAATCTAGGCCAGGCTCTAATACAATCCCATAATCTTCTCTTGGCAAGCCCAGGACCAGGCCAGCATGCAAAGAAACAGGTATCCCATTCTTAAACTGGGGGATTGGAATCCCTGGGCCAGATTTTGGCCTGTGAGATAAGCCATTTGAATTGCTCCAGTAGTGCATAAGGCCCCTTAAAGAGGAAATGGGTCCAGTTCTCCTGTGACTGGTTAGTTCCTTCCCAACTAGGCCTGAGAGAGAGCACCTGGCCTCTATGAAGACTCAGGCAGCAGTTGTGAAAGGGGAATAGGGAAGGAGCAGTAAGTAGCTGGTGACAGTTGCCTGTCAGGAGCTCTATGAGCCTCAAGAGAGCAGTAGTTAAGAGCAGCTGGTGAAGAGACCTAGTGCAGAGAGAGAACTGTTGGGAGAGAGCTATGGATAGGAGTTGCTGGAGAGAAATGGCCAGAGTGAGGGAACCCTGCTGCGTAGAAAACTTGTGCAGAGAATCCTCGATAAAGGGGAAGAACCAGCTCAGTCAGTGCAGATTGAGCCCAGGAACCAGAGAGTTGATTCTGGAGGGAGGTTCCCATGAGCAGGGGTGGGACTCCAAGCAAAGAGGCCCGAGGAGTGGAATGCTGCAGGGAACCCTCTTGCAGAACAGTTGGAGTTGAAGGCTGTGAGAGAAGAGCTGCAAGAAGCATGGAGAATTGCCAGAGATGTGGAGGCCCTGGAATAGGGGCATAGTAATTGGAGGAATTGTTGACTCATGGATGTGTGGCGTGGAGATGGGCCCCGGAGTGCAGGGCAGGAGGACCGCTGCATGTTAACCTGCCTTACTTTGGGATCGGAGGGCGGGGGTGAGAATTCTGACTTGGAGGAGCTTGTTGAAGGTGGAATTGTAGTAATTATTCCTGGGTTCAGGTCTAGAATTGGACTCTGAGAGGGACAATGTTCCTTTTCCAGGAGGGGGACATGACTATTAGGGTACATCTACATTACAGGGGGGAGTCGATTTAAGATACGCAAATTCAGCTACGTGAATAGCGTAGCTGAATTCGACGTATCGCAGCCGACTTACCCCGCTGTGAGGACGGCGGCAAAATCGACTTCTGCGGCTTTCTGTCGGCGGCGCTTACTCCCACCTCCGCTGGTGGAGTAAGAGCGCCGATTCGGGGATTGATTGTCGCGTCCCGTAGGGACGCGATAAATCGATCCCCGAGAGGTCGATTTCTACCCGCCGATTCAGGCGGGTAGTGTAGACCTAGCCTTAGTCTAATCTGTGGTGAAGAAGATGGGCAGCTTGGTTGGCTCCAGGGACTGTAGGAGAAAACAGACAGGACTCACCTGTATCTCCACAGTCATGCAGGAGGGCAGCCTGGTGGTGGCAGCCCTTTTATACGATACTTTCTTAAACAGTCAACTGGCAATTCACTTTGTCTCAGAGAACTCCTCAGTGGTGTACAGCTGGAGACATAGCAAAGAGTGGACATGCCCAGTAGCAAAAAGGAAACACGTGGGACTGGGCATGTTTAAATATGACACCATCTCTATATCATCTGTTGCTGATCTCTTTTCCAGTATGTCTGGGAAAGGAGAGGGCGTGGCTGGAGAACACTATGATGCCTGGCTGGTATAATGGCCCTTACAGGGCTCACACTGGTTTAGCTTATGGGGCTTGAGCCGAGAGTGCCCTAAATAGTGCCAGGCATGAATCAGCCATTGGCCAGCCCCAGGTTTGAGGGGAGAGCAAAATAAATAAATAAATAAAGGCAAAAGCCATCACTTCCACCCTGAAGTGTACCCCAAATGCTGATCTCATGCATCTGAGGATTCAAGCCCCTAACTATATGTACTCTTCAGCTGCCATGCTAGAATATACTAGTGTACTAAGCATTATATATTGAACTAATAAATATGGGTGGGATTTTCAATGAAGTGCCTCAGGGAGTGAGGCACTTAATTCACATTGACTGTTGAGCCCCTCCCCCCCAATCCCTTCCATGTGTTGATAAAGTATTTTCAAAACAACGTTTAATCTCATTTACACTTGCACTAGGATGTTCTGGGGTGTTTGCTGTAGATTGTAGATAGCAGCACACTGCAGGTGGCTGAGAGCAAGAAGCAAATACCAAAGTGGTATTTTCTCATCACATACATAGACTGTAGCCTTTCTGCCTAGCCTTATCATTCTAATGAAATTGTTCATCTTGCCAGCATGGGAGATATACTCCAGCATTGCTAGCCTACAAGATATTTAATCCTTTTAAAGAGCACATTCAGTTTGTATTAACATCTCAGGTGCACAGAGTTGAAGTTTTTTTGAAGAACACTGGTGCAATTCAAGCATTAGGGTTAAGTTAATTGAATCATTGGTTGTCTTAATGAGTTGTTAATTCTTTCTTCTTATCATTTTTAGCAGAATATTAATATACCAAAGGGATCCATATTTGGGCATGACATGTATGGCTAGTGAGGCAACACTAACTAACATGCCAAAATCCTTGATTTTTAGCTAGTCCGGGGAAAACAGTGGCAGTAAGGTTAGCATCTGCTGCCTTCCTGGCCAAAGAATCTAGCTCTTTTCTATATAATAATTTATATACAATTTTATAATGTAATTACCCTCCTGGTCTGAGATATGAATTTTTTGCTTCATAATGACTAGAAATAATCAGTCTGGCATATCCCAGGACTTCCTGACTGCAGGTTTTGCCACGGGTTCCACCCCCCAGTACAGAATGTAGACTTTTCTTTAAAAAATAAATAAATCTTAGCCTTTAAGGCTGCGACGATATTCTTTGCAGTGTAAACAAATACAGTGATTATATGTCAATGGCTGTAGATATCTCAGAGAGATGATTTCAGGCTAAGGGCATTACCCATATTCTCAGCGTGATTGAACTCGGACATCAAATAATGTAAACTTGCTAATTGTTTTGCAGCTGGCCATTTAAGTGAAAAGTTGTTGTTAGAAGCAGTGGGAAAGCTAGTTGCTAACAAGGAACTAGAAAGTCAGCACCCTCTAATCCCCCAAAATGATCACATCAAACCCTTCAAGAGAAGAAGGGAAAGAGTAGTTTCATCCCTTCAGCTGTGCCTGTAGCTTCAACTGTCCTCTGGCCCAATTACTTCCCCAGATGCCAAAAAGCTCCACATATCCCTCTCAGAGCTGACAAAACTTTCAGCTTCCCCCTGACAGCTTCTCCAGTACGGATGTATTGCTAATACAAAATGCTGCAGCACAATGAAAATTGAATGTTCGCGCAATTGAACTGAATATCGAAGTAAATGACACTGGTGATACTTTAATGATGGTAGTTATTCAGTTTCACAGGGGATTCAATAAAAGTTTCAATTTTAAAATTTGCTTGAGGGCTGCCATGGAAATCCGAGTCCTACAGAATCCAGGGCTCCCTGCTGCAGAATTTAGCTCCAGCTTGTAGTACGGCATGTGAGCCTTGGAAATATATCACTTTAGTGTTGAAAGGATGGCTGCCCAAACACCCTATTATATTAATGCAACTTCAGAGTGTCTTTTTGGGAATGGTGTTCTTTTAACAGCAGGGTGCTGTAGTACATTACTGTATTTGTTGTAGATGCTATTGAGGGCAGAAAATATATTTGCTGAATTACTGGATTCCGTTTGAAGCTGTTGGTTGATGGGGGTTCAAGTGAATATCAAGAGGAAGATCGTTATTAAAATACTTGCAGAATAACGCAGTCTTAGAGGTATGCTGCCAATAATTGAAACACTACATATAAGTACCCTGATACACCCCTTTTCATAAGCATGCTAATTTAGTGATGTGGTTGCACCTACTTTGTAATGTCATTGAAATTTAGAGATGAAAGTGACTTAATCTGCTAGTATAATGCTGACAGACCCCGGTTGTAGGTGGGCAGGATTGAACCTGGAACCTCTAAAGCTAAATGCATGAGCCTCTACTGCATGAGCTAAAAGCCACATGGCTGTTAGCTAAGGCAGTAGCAGATTCATTAATTTCTAAGTGGTCTCGGTGCCACTACATGGGACAGAGCACCTCACCCAAGAGGTGTGTGGGTTACACTAGGACACCTTATCTAGCTGTATCTCTTTCAGCAGACAGTGGCTGTAGTGCCATGCTCTCTACCTCCTCTGTTTCTTCATTGCCTCTGAACAGCATCCTCTTCTGGATGCTGTGTTGACCTACTGCCTCAACTGTTAGTGACACCCACCTCTCCTCTGCGACATCAAATCACACGAGAAAGATACTTGTTTAGAATCTGAACCCAACTGTACCCTCTGGCTGGTGCAGATTCAAAACAATGACTAATGAGTGGACCCAGTTAGTCAATATCCATGGTTAGTTAATTCCCCCAGCCATTTGTCTGCGCCCAGTTACAGAAATGAGATATTTTATCCTCTGCATTCACCAGTAGCTAAAGTGATAACAAATACCTAATTTTTGCTTTCTTTAATATTGGGATGTTCTATACCTTCTAGTCCTTGTGGCTTTATTCTAAGCATTGTGGAAAAAGATGAACAGGGACTTAATTCAGTATGGAAGTAAAGTAATTATGAAAGCAATTTCTAACATTCCCACAGAAGTTCATGTGGGAGTCAGGCTGTATCTGAAGCTCCAAACGCAAATGCTTCCGGAGAAATGTCAGCAGCAGAATGGCAAGTGTGGGTGTGGCTGGAGTGAGTGTATAGCAGATACAGGATATGCTAAAAATACATGCATACTAGGAGCAGCTGCAATGACCCCTTCCTGCATTATACAGTAAGGCCAAGTTGAATCTTACTCTATTAGGGTATGTCTACACTATGAAATTAAGTCCATTTTATAGAAGTTGATTTTTAGAAATCGATTTTATACATTTGATTGTGTATGTCCACACTAAGTGCATTAAGTCGGAGGAGTGTGGTCCTCACTACCGTGGCTAGCATCAACTTACGGAGCGGTGCACTGTGGGTAGCTATCCCACAGTTCCCGCAGTCTCCGCCGCCCATTCAAATTCTGGGTTAAGCTCCCAATGCCTGCAATGGCAGACAATCGTTTCACGCCTTTTTTCCTGGGTTAGCCGTGCAGACGGCATACCACGGCAAGCATGAGCAAGTGCAGAATGGTGGTAGAATGTGCCTTTGGACGTTTAAAAGCTCACTGGCACTGTTGGTCAGACCTCAGCACAACCAACATTCCCAGTGTTATTGCTGCTGCTGTGTGCTCCATAATATCTGTGAGAGTAAGGGGGAGACATTTATGGCAGGGTGGGAGGTTGTGGCAAATCGCCTGGTGTCCGATTTTGAGCAGCCAGACACCAGGATGATTAGAAGAGCACAGCAAGGCATGCTGCGCATCAGAGAGGCTTTGAAAACCAGTTTCATGACTGGCCAGGCTTCGATGTGACAGTTGTGTGTGTTTCTCCTTGATGCAAACCCGCCCCCTTTGTTGATTTTAATTCCCTGTAAGCCAACCACCCTCCCCCCTTCGAAATAAAGTAACTATTGTTTTCAAACCATGCATTCTTTCTTTATTAATTTAAAAAAATGAGATAACGGACAAGGTAGCCCAGGTGGGGTGGGGGAGGAGGGAGGGACAAGGCCACATTGATTATTGTAGCCACACTAAAAATCAAACTGTTTGAATGACAGTCTTCTGTTGCTTGGGCCATCCTCTGGAGTGGAGCAGCTGGGTTCCCTACCCTCCTCCCCCCCCCCCCCGCATTCTTGGACGTCTGGGTGAGGAGGCTATGGAACATGGGGAGGAGGGTAGGCAGTTATACAGTGGATGCAGGGGGGGTCTGTGTTCTTGTTGGCTTTTCTGCAGCTCCAACAGACTCTTCATCATGTCCGTTTGCTCCCCCATTAGCCTCAGCATCGCGTCCTGCCTCCACTCTTTGCACTCACTTAATTCTTTCCTGGCCTCTGCCACTGAATGCCTCCATGCATTAAGCTGTGCCCTATCAGTGCGGGAGGACTGCATGAGCTCAGAAAACCTGTCATCGCGAGTGCATTTTTTTCGCCTTCTAATCTATTGTTGTTATATCATCTCAGGGATGGAGATGATAGGGAGAGCGTAGAAACATTCTACGCTCTACGATTCTCGGGGGACTGCATGGTCACCTATGCTGCTGAGTTCACCACACTGACCAAACAGGAAATGAAATTCAAAAGTTCCCGGGCTTTTCCTGTGTACCTGGCTAGTGCATCAGAGTTCAAAGTGCTGTCCAGAGCAGTCAAAATGGAGCACTCTGGGATAGCTCCCAGAGGCCAATACCATCGATTTGCATCCACACTACCCCAAATTCGACCCAGCAAGGTCGATTTTAGCACTACTCCCCTCGCTGGGGAGAAGTACAGAAGTCGATTTTAAGAGCCCTTTAGGTTGATGGAATGGGGTTGCTTGTGTAGACGCAGTCATTATAAAATCGACCTAACAAGGCTAAATTTAACCTAACCCTGTTGTGTAGACCAGGGCTTAGAGCTAGCCACAAACCCATGATTTTACTGCATGCTATAGCGACAGTGCATGACAGAAGATAACTACCAGTTGACTCATACTCAGGTTCTCCTTTGTCCCTTATTTTCATACCCAAAATTTACTGATTTGGGGGAAGCAAAAAAAGTACGGTAATAAATCTATGTAGGACTTCATAGTTGTCACACTGGTGTGCATCTTGACCACCTGGTATTTCCAGGCAATAGAAAGAATAGAATTAAGATCTTTGTGCTCTAAAAGAACAGGCCCTCCCCTCCAATGCAGAATCTCAATAAGCTGTTAGCAGTATAGAGCCCATGGCAAACAGCTAAGTGGTTCTGAATCCATCTGATGCAGGGCAGTGGTATTAGCCCGTTCTCAGTAATGATTAACTCCTTCCCCTTCACATTCTTAAAATGTTTTAGGGTAAAAACTTTGAAAAGCACCTAAGTAATTTAGAGGCCCAAGTCACATTGACTTTCACTAAGTCACTTAGGTGCTTTTGAAAAATCTTACCCTCGCTATCAAAAGCTGAGCAAGAGATCCCGTTTAGTGAATGTATGACAACTGCCTGTAAAACAACGAAGGCAGCTTTATACTTGTCTGTACATTTGGCAAACTTTTTAATTGAATATGATAAGTGCATCAGTATACGAGTCCTATTCCATGTTGTCAACCTTGTACACTACCCCAAAAAAGCAGAATGTACTTAGTCTTAACAGAGTCTGCTTTTTTGGGAAATGTGCAGGGCTGAGTACATTGTGCTAAACAAACTAACTATAATAAAATACCCTGTTTGCTTTAAAATGGCTGTTTCCTTTTATAGGTTAAGATCTTCTAGGGCTTCCATTTTATCTCCTTAAAAATATGGTCCAGGATTAAACTTGGCAATTAAGGTCTCAACATAATAGCAATTAAGCATAATTCAGAGTGCTATAGCCTTCTCTCAGCTATTGGGTGGGGTGAGTTGGAAGGGGATCAATATTCCCACGCTTGATTGTTGTGAGGGATAAAGGTTTTCACTTTGTTCTCTCTCTTACTCCTCCATATGGTGCACAGGAGGAGCCTGAGGCCTTGTCTACACACAAACGTGCACCAGTTTATTCAAAACCATATTTTAAAATTGATTTAGTTAAATCAGCCCAAGTTTGTGGGTAGATCATCCCTTAGTGACTCCTGCAATTCCTCCTTCCTCCCTTTCCCTCCCCGCCCAAGGGAGAAGGGAGGGAGATGGTCTGGAGCAGTCACTCTCATCCTTTGCAGACTACTCTACCTCTTTCAGGAGTCTGATTTATCTTGCATTTCCCCAAGTTTTAACTCACTTAAAAACTACTTGCTCACAAAATCAGATATAAAAATACAAAAGTGTCACAGTTTATACCGGTAAAACTCATGCTTTTGCCAGTATGGCTTATCTCAGCTCCAGCCCCTGAGTGAAAAAAGCTATACCAGCAAAAGCTCATCTACATTAGGGGCTTTTGCTAATATGGCTATGCTGGCCAGGGACCGCATCTCATCACTCCCCTGACAGCTATGCTGGCTGAAGTTTGTAGTGTAGAGCTTCCCATAGGCACACAGAGTTCATTGGAAATGCAAAGGTGGAGATACTGCAGTAGGTAGTTTTGATTGGTTTTTGCCTGACTATACAGGGGGATCAGTGAAACTGACTAGACTTTGTCAGAGCACAAAGTCTGCAAACTGTACAGCTAGTGACAGAAATGCTTTTTCTTTAGTCCATTAGTTATTTTTAAGTACTATTTATGACAATGGGTAAAAATATTTAGGCTAAAGTTTGATTCATAAGCTGACAATATGCCATTAACTATCTTAAGCCACTTTGCCAGTAGTTATTCACTATTATTCTGTTCATTCTGCTCTATAGTATTTTGTGTAGGAACAGTTTTCTGTGCACTTTGCATATAAATAGCTTTTATGGACTGTTTGTCTGGTGCACAGGGAGTGGTACCCATGTGTTCTGGGAAGGGGAAGAAGAAGTATCAACACCAGCGTTTCACTTCCTGCTGCTCTTTGTTCTCTTGTAGAGAAATTGCATCAGGTTCCACTGCTTCCCCTTTCTTCCTTTGGTCACTCCCAGCTGTCATGGTGAGAGGCCTCCTGTTCTGTGTGGCTTAGATTCCCTCTCAGCAGCACCATTATCCCTTCTCCTTTCGCATTGCTATAGCTTGGGTTCTGGTTCTTATCTACTCATTGCCCTTCCCTCCTCTTATTCCCAGCTGCTTCTACTCCCTTCGCTTCCCACATCAAAGCAGGGAGCTGCCCTACCCTCAACCGGTCATAATAGGACTGCCCTTCTGCGACACTCTGGCCTTGCTAGCTTCCCTTAAGGCCTGAATGTCCCCCTGCTGTGGGAGTGGATGTCTCCCTTCTTCATGCTTCTGGAAGAGGGGTCTGCAACTCTGAGTGTGTTTAAAAACTGAGGTTTAATTTGCCCTTTATAAGGGATGGTGTTTGAAGGGGAGGGTGTCTGTTTGGCAAACTGAAATGAGGGTGGGCCATTGCTTTACGCTGCTCTGTACCTAAGCCTAAAGACATTGGCACGTCTCCTTGGCTTAAACTTTTTAGCCTAGTCTGTACTAGAAAAATCCCCCTTTACAACTTGCAATGGGGCAATTAAACCTGACTGTTGTGAATCTGTTCAGCCTGACCATATAACCTGGGGTTCTCAGCCTTTTGCTTGCTGAGACCCACCGCAGTATGCTATAAAAACTCCATGGCCCACCTGTGCCACAACAACTCATTTTCTGCGTATAAAAGCCAGGGCCTGTGTTAGGGGATAGCAAGCAAGCCAATTGCCTGGGGCCCCATGCCACATACGTTACTCAGGCTTCGGCTTCAGTCCTGCGTGGCAGAGCTCAGGGCCCCAGGCTTCAGCCCCATGTGATGGGGTTTTGGCTTTCTGCCCTGGGCCCCAGCTAATCTAACGCTGGCCCTATTTGGCGGACTCCCTGAAACCTGCTCGCTGCCCCCCAAGGAGCCCCAGACCCCTGGTTGAGAACCGCTATATATAACCACTCCCTTCAATCATTGCACTGCGGCTTCCAAAACAGAAAATTTGTATGAATAAAATCACTGAAACTGCAGTAGCTCAAAGCTAGAAACAAACAGGAATACAAGAGACAGTGCACAGAGTAGTCACAGAAAGGGTTGCACGAGCATTAGGGACTGTGCTGAGAACACCACTTGCAATGGTGCCCCTGCAGTGCCAGCATTTTCTATCCACACTAGCACTAGAATGACATTGTGTGTGCCAGCGTAAGGTAGACTGGTGATAGGCAAATGCAATTTCAAATTGGCTGGTAATATTTGTTTACCTTTGCAAGCACTTTTGAATGTGTGCATGAAGTATGTTATAACTGCTCCACAAGCTTGTGGCTGAAATATAAACAAACTGGGAGGCAGTTTGTCTTTTGCCTGATGAAATTAACAAATGGCTACATTTAGTGTAATTTTATTACAAGTCTTGCAGTATTTGGTGTTTCTCCTAAAGCTCCTGCCCCTGGGTTCAACACATGAGAACCTCAGCTTTTATGATTTTTTAAAAAATTAGTTTTTAGGCCTCATGGTTACAGAGGAAAGTGAAAGAAAAGGTGAAAATGTGAACCCAAGGGCTCCAAACACCAGAAGACAACCCCCCCACCCCAAGCTTATTACTTTTAAAAACTCATGAGTTTTATTCTAATCTCATGATTTTTGAATGCCTAGGTTGGAAATAGTGACCATACTTGATTTTAAAGAGACACTATTAAAGTTAGGTTTAAACTTCCTGATAGTGCATTCTGTTTGGGATATAAATCCTTTTCCCCAGAATTTCTGTGGTGCCCACTGATCTTTTTGATATGTATAGTATGGTACAACAGCATTTACTCAAACACCACTTAACTGACACACCATGGCTACATTTCAGCATTGTCTTGCAGCATATGTAACTTTCAGGTTACTCCTGATTAACTGAACCATCATTTCTTTAACTGTTTTCAATGTCTCAGAAATATTTTGAATAACTAGAATTCTAATCATTGGTATGTTTGTGTGTACTGCACCTAACACAATGGGGCCCTGATGAGGTTGGCCTCTAGGCATTACTGTCTAAATGTTAAATAATAATAAATTACTAATGCTGTGCAATCAAGATCGTAATATAAGAGCCTTGTACAGGCAAAATGTGACTTCGCCATGGCTTGTCACCCCTGTTGCTGTTTGACTGGCATACAATGGGGTTAAAGACTTCAGTCTTAATGGTGTACAGTAACTCCTCACTTAAAGCCTTCCCGGTTAACATTGTTTCGTTGTTACGTTGCTGATTAATTAGGGAACATGCTCATTTAAAGGTGTGTAATGCTCCCTTCCAGGGCTGGCTCCAGGGTTTTTGCCGCCCCAAGCGGCAAAAAAAAAAAAAAAAAAAAAGCCGCAATCGCGATCTGTGGCGGCAATTCAGCAGGAGGTCCTTTGCTCCAAGTGGGAGTGAGGGACCGTCCGCCGAATTGCCGGACGTGCCGCCCCTCTCCGGAGTGGCTGCCCCAAGCACCTGCTTGGCAAGCTGGTGCCTGGAGCCGGCCCTGCTCTCTTCTAACGTCGTTTGGCAGCTGCCTGCTTTGTCTACTGCTTGCAGGAAGAGCAGCCCGTTGCAGCTAGCTGGTGGGGGCTTGGAACCAGGGTGGACCAGCAGCCCCCTATCAGCTCCCCACTCCCCTAAGTTCCCTGTGCAGCAGCTGCCCAGCAGTTCAGCTGTGTCCCTCCCCCACTGCCCATGTGCTGCTCCTGCCCTCTGCCTTGGAGCTGCTCCCTGAGACACCTGCTTGCTGTGTGGTGGGAGGAAAGGAAGAGGGGGGCTAATGTCAGGGTGTCCTCCTCCTTCCTGCTCCTGCACCCCGCTTACCCCATCTTCCATAGAGCAGGGCTCAGGACGGAGGGAGCTTGCAGCAGCTGCCCTCTCAGCAAGCTGATCTAATTAACAAGGCAGTGTACTTAAGGGAAATACGCATATCTCCCTCCATTCCTGCTGCCTTGTGTAGAGAGAGAGTTAACCCTTGAGGGCTCAGCCAATTGTTAGTTCATCATTTAGCAGTAAGGGAAATATCCCACCTTATGACTCCTCCATCTCAACCAAGCTTCACAATCATCATCACTGTGTACCAGTATTAAATTGTTTGTTTAAAACTTATACTGTGTGTGTGTATATGTGTGTCTTTTGTCTGGTGAAAAAAATTTCCGTGGAACCTAACCCCCTCATTTACATTAATTCTTATGAGGAAATTGGATTCGCTTAACATTGTTTCACTTAAAGTCGCATTTTTCAGGAACATAACTACGTTAAGTGAGGAGTTACTGTACTTTACAGGAAACTCAAAAGTATTATAGGGAGGGTTATACTGAGTTGTTAGTTTTGTACCCAAAGATCAAAACCACTCTGCTCTTAAGAGTATCTGGAACTTTTGACCCTGCTGATTAACGGTAGTGAACTGCTCATGGAACTAGTTGACTCCCTGAATTGCAGTGAGCAACAAAAGTCACATCTGATGGAAATGAACTAGCCATATACAGTGCATTGCCTACTGGAGAGAAGGGGCTAGAAGAATTCCTTTAATGAATTCCACTCCTTGTCATTATCCTGGTTGCTTTTAAAATGTCATTGCTTACATAGTATTGAAAAGGCTGTGGTAAAATGTGATCCATTTCCACTCCTCCCATTCAAATTCATTTAACACTTGGTGTATGTCAAAACTGCAATGTAAACCCAGGGTTAGTAGGACTTGAGTTAGCAGACCATGGGTTTGTTAATCTAGGGTTTGAGCATCTACCCTAATTTGTAACCCCAGGTTAGGAACTGTTGAACCCTGGGTCCCAACCTGAAGCTCCGACATCTATACTGCATAAAGTGGGCCCAAGTCCAACCACCCATATCCCAGACTTCCTTTGTTTGTGGTGCATTGTGGGAAAACTTGACTGTCCACCAAACTTCACCATACAGAGGACAAAAAGTCAGCCCATGGGATTGTGGGATACTTTTGGCAGAGTCCCAGAGCACTGCATCGACACTGCAAAGCAATAGGGCTCGAACCTTGGGTCCCAGCTTGCCTCATGCTCGGCCCCTCTATCCCTGCCTGCGTCCAAGCCCTGCGTTAGTGTGATTTGTGTGTAGTTGGAAGGAGGATTAGGTTTGAGCCTGAGTTTGAACCCTGGGCTTACATTGTTAGGAATAACTGTACAGGAAAGATGAGAAATCCAAATAGAGGAGTAATTGAAGAGGCAAATTTCCCTCATGGCTCCTCTTCTATCCTATCATCTGAATCACTCCTTGTGTGCACATTTTCTTTCCAACAATGAACTGTCCACAATTATTATTATCTACATTATTTAATTGAACATGAGGTGTACTGAGAGGAAATTACACTGAAGAGATTCTGTGATCGGTACTAGCTCAATGAATACTTTTTGGGTAATATCTTTAGAGATGGCCCTGCTCCAAAAATAAGGCTCCAAACAACTCCAGACTTCCAGAATTGAGATCAGCCTTTCAATACTGATGACCCATGCATCTGAGCTTGGGTGGGAAGCCTGAGCCTCTGCCAGTGCCACAACGTCCACATGGCTATTTTTAAATCATGCCACGCCTGCATGAGTCTGTCTACCGGGGCTGGGTGGCTCACTGCAGTGTAGACATACATTGATCGGTTAATTTAGAGTAACCTGTGGATATAGAGAACAATTGATCACAGTCCTAGTTATAACAGTGCTTAGCATATTTGAAAACTTATCAAGTTTCCCTCTTCCCCCATCTTCTTTTCTCAAGATTAAACATATCTAGGTTTTTTTAACCTGTCTTTATAGATCAGATTTTCCAAACATTTTCATTTTTGTTGCTTTCTTCTGGACTCTCTACAATTTGTCCAATGTGGAACCCCAAACTAGACACACTGCTCCAGCTGAGCTCACCAGTGCTGGCAGGACAATTACCTCCTGTGTCTTATATACAATGCTCTTGTTAATACACCCCAGAATATTTGCCTTTTCCACAATTGCATCATATTGTCAGCTCATATTCAAGTTGTGATCCACTATAAACCCCAGATCCTTTTCTGCAGTACTACCACCTCACCAGTTATTCCCCATTTTGTATTTGTGCATTTGATTTTTCCTTCCTAAGTGAAATACTTTGCACTTGTCTTTGTTTAATTTCATCTTGTTGATTTCAGACCAATTCTCAATTTGTTGGGGTCATTTTGAATTCTTATCCTGTTCGCCAAAGTGCTTGCAACCCTACCCATCTTAGTGTCATCTGACAATTTTATAAGCATACTCTCCATTTCATTATCCAAGTCATTAATGAAAATGTTGAATAATACTGGACCCAGGACAGAGCCCTGTGGGACCTCATTAGTTACCTCCTCCCAGTGTGACAGTGAACCATTGATAACTGCTTTTTGAGTGTGGTCTTTCAACCAATTGTGCACCCACATTATAGTGATTTAATCCAGCCCACGTATCCCTATAGTTTGCTTATGAGAGTGTGCAAACTAGACTCTGTCAACAGCTTTACTACAATCAAGGTATATCATGTTTCCCGCTTCACCCCCATCCATTGGGCCAGTAACACTGTAAATCGAAGAAAGTAGTTTGGTTGTGCATGATTTATTCTTGACAAATCCATGTTGGTGGTTATCCTCTCTGTGCTTACAAATTGATCGTTTAATAATTTGTTCTAGTATCTTTCCAGGTATCAAAGTTAGCCTGACTGGTCTATAATTCTGCAGGGTCTCTTTGTTTCCCTTTTTAAAGATAGGTCCTATGTTTGCCCTTCCCTAGTACCCCATGAGTTCTCAAAGATAATTGCTAATGGTTCTGGGATGGCTTCAGCTAATTCTTTAAATACCGTAGGGTGAATTTTGTCAGGCCCTGCCGACTTGAATACATCTAACTTCTCTAAATACTCTTTAACCTGTTTGTTCCCTACTTTGGCTTGTGTTCATTCCCCCTTGTTGTTAATATTATGTCTAGTATCTGTCACAATTTATTTTTTTAGTGAAGATTGAAGCAAAATGGAGAGAATATTTTTAAGACAATGGGGCTCCACACCCAGGGGTGGTAGGTTGAATCCCATACTGGAATTTGTGTTTACTTTATGCTTGTGAAAGTATTTTACTTTCTTATTTTATAATAAGCACATGAGGAAGAAATCTTGTTGATTTACAACTGTTTATTTCTGCTGAGTTGTTCCATCACTGTATACAATGGTTCCTAACTATTTTTGCAGAAGCCCCTTTGGCTTGTTTTGGCAGATGGGTGTTCCCATTCCCTTCACATCCTTTTGCATCATGTCCCAACACAGTTCCGTTGCATCTCCTTTCCTCTGTTCTTTACTCTACCTCTCCTGTCCTTCCTCTGTCCTCTTTTACCATCCTGTTATTTCCCCCTCGTTATGTTTTATTTTTAGTCCTTTTGGCTCTTTCATTATTTTTTGACTCCCCAACATAGTAGCTCTATCTTCTCTATTCTTTACTTGACAGAAGTTACAAGCTGCTCAGGGACCATGCTATGAACATGCTGCCCAGGCTTGAGAATTCCATAGTCATAGATCACATGGCTGCATTTAGTGGCAGGGGAACACAAACAAGAGAGGTTTCAGAGTAGAGAAGCTTGAGTGAGGAAGTTGCTGCCCTGTAAGCATCAGATGCTCCCACCGCTGGCTATATTAGGGATTACTGCTGACATGGGGAGGACAGGTAAGCATTTTCAAAAAGCTGACAGGTGCTTACCTACAGCTGTAGGAGCATGCATGTTTGTGGGTATGATGAATCTGAAGTCAAGCATGAATTCATCCCTAAGGCCAGGTCATTCATTTGCATCTGCTACTTTTGGGTATATAAAAAGTGCAGCAATGGAGTAGTCCTCTGAGGCAAGGGGATCCCGGCGTCCCCTTGGGTCAGGGTCTCGTGGTCCAGCCCCTTCTGTTTTCAAGGCCTTCCCTCAACTATATTTTTCCACACCAAGGGTAGACTCTTGTCTTTGGCACCCCCTAGGTAGTGGTACATGAACCCAGGCCCAGCCTCTCCACCAGGTTCCATTCAAGGGCCAGTGATAAGCAGCTAAATCCTGCACTCCAAAGTGCTATACTTCTGCCTCCCTGGATCACTTCCTACCAGCCCCTCTCTTCCCAATAGATAAAGTCATTTATTAGCTGAACTCAAATATAAAGTCCTTTGAAAAGGTGTGACTTCCTCCTTCAAGGAGTTGACCAAGTCCCTATAAACAGACGTCAGGAACTCCTGCCGTGCTCCTTCGCAGGAGCTCCCAATATAAATCTCTTAACCTCCACTGTCTGCCTCTTCCTGAGCTGCTCTGCTCCCCTTTTCATGGAATCACGAACTCATAGAATATCAGGGTTGGAAGGGACCTCTGGAGTCGTCTGGTCCAATTCCCTGCTCAAAGCAGGACCAATCCCCAACTAAATCATCCCAGCCAGGGCTTTTTCAAGCCTGACCTTAAAAACCTCTAAAGAAGGAGATTCCACCACCTCCCTAGGTAACTCATTACAGTGCTTCACCACCCTCCTAGTGAAAAAGTTTATCCTAATATCCAACCTAAACCTCCTCCACTGCAACTTGAGACCATTGCTCCTTGTTCTGTCATCTGCCACCACTGAGAACAGCCTAGATCCATCCTCTTTGGAACTCCCTTTCAGGTAGTTGAAAGCAGCTATCAAATCCCCCCTCATTCTTCTCTTCTGCAGACTAAATAATCCCAGTTCCCTCAGCCTCTCCTCATAAGTCATGTGCTCCAACCCCCTAATCATTTTTGTTGCCCTCTGCTGGACTCTTTCCAATTTTTCCACATCGTTCTTGTAGTAGGGGGCCCAAAACTGGACACTGTACTCCAGATGAGGCCTCACCAATGCCAAATAGGGGGGAATGATCACATCCCTCGATCTGCTGGCAATGCTCCCACTTATACAGCCCAAAATGTCGTTAGCCTTCTTGGCAACAAGGACACACTGTTGACTCACATCCAGCTTCTCGTCCACTGTCACCCGTAGGTCCTTTTCTGCAGAACTGCTGCCTAGCCACTCAGTCCCTAGTCTGTGGCAGTGCATAGGATTCTTCCGTCCTTAGTGCCCTTGTCCTTGTTAAACCTCATCAGATTTCTTTTGGATCAATCCCCTAATTTGTCTAGGTCCCTCTGTATCCTATCCTTACCCTCCAGCGTATCTACCCCTCCTCCCAGTTTAGTGTCATCTGCAAACTTGCTGAGGGTACAATCCACGCCATCCTCCAGATCATTAATGAAGATATTGAACAAAACCAGCCCCAGGACCGACCCTTGCGGCACTCCGCTTGATACTGGCTGCCAACTAGACATGGAGCCATTGATCACTACCCGTTGAGCCCGACGATCTAGCCAGCTTTCTATCCACCTTATAGTCCTGTCTTTCAGCCCATACTTCTTTAACTTACTGGCAAGAATACTGTGGGAGACCATATCAAAAGCTTTGCTAAAGTCAAGGAATAACACGTCCACCGCTTTCCCCTAATCCACAGAGCAAGTTAACTCGTCATAGAAGGCAATTAAGTTAGTCAGGCATGACTTGCCCTTGGTGAATCAATGCTGACTGTTCCTGTTCACTTTCCTCTCCTCTAATTTCTTCAGAATTGATTCCTTGAGGACCTGCTCCATGATTTTTCCAGGGACTGAGGTGAGGCTGACTGGCCTGTAGTTCCCCCGGATCCTCCTCCTTTCCTTTTTAAAAGATAGGCACTATATTAGCCCTTTTCCAGTCATCCGGGACCTCCCCCAATCATCATGAGTTTTCAAAGATAATGGCCAATGGCTCTGCACTCACATCCGCCAACTCCTTTAGCACCCTCGGATGCAGTGCATCTGGCCTCATGGACCTGTGCATGTCCAACTTTTCTAAATAGTCCTGAACCACTTCTTTCTTCACAGAGGACTGGTCACCTCCTCCCCATACTGTGCTGCCCAGTGCAGTAGTCTGGGAACTGACCTTATTCGTAAAGACAGAGGCAAAGAAAAGCAATGCGTACATTAGTTTTTTCCACATCCTCTGTCACTAGGTTGCCTCCCTCATTCAGTAAGGGACCCACACTTTCCTTGACCACCTTCTTGTTGCTAACATACCTAAAGAAACCCTTCTTGTTACTCTTAACATCCGTTGCTAGCTGCAATTCCAAGTGTGATTTGGCCTTCCTGATTTCACTCCTCTATGCCTGAGCAATATTTTTATACTCCTCCCTGGTCATTTGTCCAATCTTCTACTTCTTGTAAGCTTCTTTTTTGTGTTTAAGATCAGCAAGGATTTCACTGTTAAGCCAGGCTGGTCACCTGCCATATTTACTATTCTTTCTACACATCGGGATGGTTTGTTTCTGCAACCTCAATAAGGACTCTTTAAAATACAGCCAGCTCTCCTGGACTCCTTTTCCCCTTCATGTTATTCTCCCAGGGGATCCTGCCCATCTGTTCCCTGAGAAAGTCAAGTGCCTTCTCCAGGCTGTGCATATTTTGCAGGTGTGGTGGGACCAGAGCAGCTTTTTAACCCCTTCCTTTCCAGTGTGGGGTTTGTATGCCCTATCACAGTGAGATATAGGATACTGGGCTAGATAGTCCTTTGTTCTATATCAGTGTGGCAATATTTAAATTATATTCTTAAATCAGTTTGTTACCACTGATACTATCAACACATTAGGATACTCAAAACATGCGAGCTCAGAAACGTGTATACATCTATCTTTTAGCCTCGTATGTAAAATCAAGCTTCTTAAATCCTATGTCAAGACTGTTCATAAGGACCTAATTCCTCTTTGGCTTTCAGTGAGAAGTACAGTATGCACAAGGCCAAACTACTGTTGTACTAGACAACTCACTTCACTGATGTATTTTTAACGAACAGCAAAATGGTCATCATACGTCTCAATGATGCTTCTAATTGTAGGCATAAATCTGGAAACCTGTATTAATAGGGCTAGATACCTATTTTTCTGTTTTATATATTCTTAAACCTGTTTGGATTCTTGTATAATAGTATTCAGTTGTCCTCCTACTCAGTTTTTTTAAAATAATGTAGCAAAGTGAAATAAATTTATCTTGCCACAGTTCCATTGCTGACTTCAGCAAGTCTGTTTTATTCACTCATGAGAACATACCACAGCAAGCGACTAGAGAAAGAGTTTAGATCCACTGTTGTTAGTTATTTAGTATTTTTAAAAAAACATTGAGGTTTGTGATGAACTGTTCTGACCCCACCCAGAAGTTCAGGAGGGAAGGCGTTAATATGTCATTCTAATTAAATGAGATCACAAGTATCTGCCTTTAGTGTGGGGACCTGTAAAGTATCAAGGCAGAGCCAACGGTAGGCAAGCAATGAGTCACCCTAGAAAAGGGATGTGCCATGGGAAGTCAGGGGCTGGGCACTGACTAACTATATTTAGTCAGAGAGAAGGTGGGGTGGAGAGGAACGTGGGCAGGATGAGCTGCTTTGTACATTTGGGAGTTGGCTGAAGCAAGCAACCACTTAAATGTTATTTTAACTAAAGAAAGCTGGGATTGCATTTATGTGTAGCGCTTAAAGTGGTGGTACACTTTTAATGCTAGTACTGATCTGCAATAAATTGCACAGTGGTATTGTCTAAACTGTATATTGAGGTGTAGACTTTCTTTTTTTAAATGGCCTTCCCCTGACTGCCATATCCCCAGAGCATTGTGGTAATTTAAGGGTAGTGACTACAATAAATGTTTATAGTTTTTATAGTGGGTATATTTTAATATGCTGTTTCATCTTTGCATATCTTCTCATTCTAATCCTTTTTTAATAGTGATTATGTTGTATCACATAGAGACCCTTTCCTGGAGATGGATCCCAGGGCATTTTACAAATTATAGTTTCGGTATAAATTATTAGATTAATTCTACCCTTAGATACAGACTGACAGACACATGCACAGACTCCCATTAAGAACGGGGGGGGGCGGGATTGTTTGATTGTTGATTATTCCTTTGACAGACATCTGTTCAGAACAGTGGTTAACTGACTAATAGTGTTTCTTTTATCAAAATATCAGTACAAGAAAATTCATCTATGACTCCACCATCCAAGAACACTCAGTGGACTCCAGGTAAGACTACATTCTTTTATAATCTTATTTATAATCTGCTTAGAACAGACACATTAATCGATGATGTTTCATAGATTCTTGAAGTTTAAGGCAAAAAAGGACCATTAGATCTTTTAGTCTGACTGAGTGTATAGTAAAGGCCATTGAATTTCATTCAGCTACCCCTGTATAGAGTCCAATCACTTGTCTTTGGCTAAAGCATATTCTCCAGAAAAGCATCTAGTCTCGATCTGAAGACATCAATAGATGCTTCCTTTGGTAGCTTGTTCCAATGATTAATCACCCTTACTGTTTAAAAATGTGTGCCTTATTTCTCATTTGAATTTTGTCTGGCTTCAGCTTCCAGCCTTTGGTTTTCCTTATGCCTTTCTCTGCTAGATTAAAGAACCTTTAGTACCTGGTATTTTCTTCCCGTGAAGGCGATTACACACTATAATCAAGTCACCACACAACCTTCTTTTTAATAAGCTCTTTAAATCTCTCACTTTAAGGCATTTCCTCCAGCCCTCAAACCATTTCTGTGGCTTTGTTATGCACCCTTTCTGATTTTCCAATCTTTTTTACAATGTGGACACCCAAACTGTGTATTATTCCAGTATTTTTCTCACCAATGCAGTATTCATAAGTAAAATCATTTCCCTACTTACTGCTCCCGTGTTTATACATCCAAGGATCGCATTAGCCCTTTTTACCATGGCATCATACTTGGAGATCATGTTGAGTTGCTTGACCACTATGACCCTTAAACCTTAATAAATCCTTTTCTACATTATTGCTTTTTACGATACAGACCCCCATTCTGTAGATATGGCCTGTATTGCTTGTTCCTAGGTGTATAACTTTTCATTTGGTTATATTAAAATGCACTTTATCCGAATGGACCCAGTATACCATGTGATCCAAATAGCTCTGTATGACTGCCGTAGCCCCATCATAACACCAATCTTTGTGCCCACAAATTGTGTCAGCTGTGATGATGAAAATGTTGAATAGTATCAGGTCTCGTACTGATCCAACGGAAACTCCATGATAAAAGCCCTATTTGATGATGATTCCCCATTGACAACTAATTTTTTAGATCAGTCATTTAGCTACTTATCACATGCTTTATTGGTATTCTATAGTACAAATTATTTAATCGGAATGTTGTGCCTAAAAAAGTCTAAGGGCTTATCTACACATGAAAGTTTAGTTTGGAAGCAGGCAGGTTATGTATTTAAAGCCAATTAACTGTTCCTGACTATTTCCAAGTATGGATGCTTTTATGCCAGAATAAGAGTGCTTAATTTCAATTTAGTTTAATCCATGTGGTAAACTAATTTGAATAAAGCATTCTTATTCTGGAAAAAGAGTGTCCACACTTGGAGTTGATCAGGAATAGTTAATCAGGAATAGCTTTTCCAGATTAACCAAACTTGTAATTTCAGCAAAGAATGAAATCTTTCTCTGTTTTGTGACGCTTTGCTGTGAATTTGGTTTTGCTGTTGCCTAACAGACAGAAATCTTTTCTGCAGAAGAACCCCAAAATCAACTGACTGAGTAGATATTTGATGAGTTACTGCTGTAATGTGGAAAGGGCTGAACTGTATCACTGAGTGACCAAGAGGAAAATGTCAGGGGAAATCAGAGAATATTGACACAGTGACTGCATCTAACAAATTATAGTTTCTATACAAATTATTAGACTAATTCTACGCTTAGATACAGACTGATGGAAACATGCACACACTCCTATTAAGAAAGGTGTGTGTGTGTGTGTATGTGTGTGTGTGTGTGTGTTTGAGGGCAGAATTTGGCCTTATGTACTGTCATTGAAAGCAGTCAATTTTTTGGTGAAACGTGCTAAATCTTTCCCAAACATATTGTAAAATTACACAACATCTCAATTTTAGGAGAGGAAGAGAAGAATGTGATATTTAATGAAAGAGGGAATTCCAGGTAGGCAGATTATATCTACCTTGGGATCTGGCCAGAATGCTGATGTTAGCTTAATATCCTTGCCCTCCTGAAGAGTGCTGTGAGATTTTTCACTACTTAACGTCTTACATCTCATTTGAATGATGATAATTCCAGCAGCATAGTGCCAGTTTGCACCCTACTGGGATGTTGTTCAAAGAGAAGAGTCTGGCAAATAAAGAGTTTCCTTCTGAATGCTTCCTATGTGGCTTTTCCCAAGGACTCTAATTCGATTACTTATCTGGCTATAATACAAGAAGCCAAGCTTCTCCACCCAGAAGCCCACTTAGAGCAGATGAAGATATCCCAGGACTACATATTCAACATCCCATGGTTAATTGCTACAATTTTAGTAGTTTAGTAGCTGTTACACAAATGCAACTATGACATTTTAAAAGAAAAATATGAGGTCAAAGTTTGAAACAAACTTCTTAATTATGCAAGCAAAATTTGCAGAGGCATCTCTTCAGAGGTCACTGAATGAACAAAATAGATGCACTTGCAAAAATTGCAGGAGTATTTAAGGAGGCTGTTAGAAAACAAACCCTAAAAGAGATCAAAATGTTTCTTGGAATCACAAAATGCACAAAAAATTGGTAGTTTTTAAAAAAGATGGTTAATCCATAAACCTGCTCAAAGAGAGCTCCTCTCAGAATGACCACTTTTCCTCCCTTGTTTGATTGTTGATTATTCCTTTGACAGACATCTGTTCAGAACAGTGGTTAACTGACTAATAGTGTTTCTTTTATCAAAATATCAGCACAAGAAAATTCATCTATGACTCCAACATCCAAGAACAGTCAGTCAACTACAGGTAAGACTACATCCTTTTATAATCTTATTTATAGTGTGTTTATAACAGACATATTAATCAATGATGTTTCATAGATTCCTGAAGTTGAAGGCAACAAAGGACCATTAGCTCTTTTAATCTGACCGAGTGTATAGTAAAGGCCACTGAATTTCATTCAGCTACCCCTGTATTGAATCCAATCATTTGTGTTTGGCTAAAGCATATTCTCCAGAAAAGCATCCAGTCTTGATCTGAAGACATCAATAGATGCTTCCTTTGGTAGTTTGTTCCAATGATTAATCACTCTTATTGTTTAAAAATGTGTGCTTTATTTCTCATTTGAATTTTGTCTGGCTTCAGCTTCCAGTCTTTGGTTGTCTTTATGCCTTTCCCTGCTAGATTAAAGAACCTTTAGTACCTGGTATTTCTTCCCGTGAAGGCGTTTACACAGTATAATCAAGTCACCACACAACCTTCTTTTAAATAAACTCTTTAAATCTCTCACTTTAAGTCATTTTCTCCAGCCCTCAAACCATTTCTGTGGCTTTGTAATGCACCCTTTCCGATTTATTAATAACTTTTTTTACAATGTGGACACCTGAACTATGTATACTGTTCCAATATTGGTCTCACCAATGCTTTATTCAAAAGTAAAATCACTTCACTACTTACTACTTCCCTGTTTATACATCCAAGGCCTTTTTACCGTGGCATCATACTTGGAGTTCATGTGGTGTTGCTTGATCACTATGTCCCATAAATCCTTTTCTAAGTTATTGCTTTCTAGGATACAGACCCCCATTCTGTAGACATGGCCTGTATTGCTTGTTCCTAGGTGTACAAATTTTCATTTGGTTATATTAAAATGCATTTTATCTGAATGGACCCAGTTTATCATGTGATCCAAGTAGCTCTGTATGACTGCGCTGGCCCCATCGTACCACCAATTGCTGTGTCATCCACAAATTCTATCAGTTGTGATGATATATCTACTTTCAGATCATTGATCAAAATATTGCATAGTATCAGGCCTAGTACTGATCCATGTGGAACCCCATGATAAACACACCATTTGATGATGATTCCCCATTGAGAACTAATTTTTTAGATCAGTAATGTATCAGTGGGAAGGGCAGAATTATTTCACTTAATGACCAAGAGGAAAATGTCAAGGGAAATCAGAGAATATTGACACAGTGACTGCATATAACAGAGTGTTTTACCCTGCACTTTCAAAGAGGTGTATAGATATTATACTATTTGATTCTGTTAACATCAAGAGTAGTTGCTAGGCTACAAAGCCTGTGCACTATGTTGAAAGTTTAGTGGTTAGATTTCACTTATTGCCTTGCAGCTCAGATTAAAGAATTTGTGCATAGCAAGGTAATGCAATGAGCTAGCACCAAATGCTGAAGCTTGAACCTAGTCACTAAATGGTAAACACATGGAGGTGCCGGAGAGGACTGTGAGGCTCAAGGGTTTGTAGAATACAGAGTTTTTTATTTCTAGCCCAAAAATTCAGATATGGCCAGATATCACTAATAGTAGGGGGTGGGGAGAGAGAAAAGGAACCACCTCTTAAGACCACACAATGAGCTGGATTCCCCACTGCCTTGTCTCACCATTTACAGCTATGCCAAGTAGGCATGAAATATTACTAAATCATACTTTATCATTTTGCATGCATTTGGCACAAAGTAAATGATAAAATAAGGTGAAAAATTAATCTCTCCCTATATTTTTAAAACCCCCGTATCTGACCTCCCTCCCTCCAAGATCTCTGAGGCTGTTTCCATACTCCAGCTTGCTTGATAATTGTCTCCATAAAGTGAAAGGATGCACTTCTGGCTATGAAAAAATTGGGGGAATAGGAACCTTTCTTCAGAAGGAGTCATTGATTGGATACCTTCCCCATGGAAAAGAAAAACTGAGATTAGCATCTTGCAGGAATGTGAATTGGGGACCATAGCTTTCTTCAAGCAGATTGTCTTAGCAAATTATCAATATACTTCATGTCATATACTGCATATTTTACAAAGCAAAGACTAGATTAATAGTAAAGGAGGTGTCAAAACAGAGCTTTGTTGCCCTAATATGAAATATGGGCAAGGAAAGAATGACTCTGCCATTTTAGACCACCTTTGTTCATGTACCTTTCTCAGATCTATAGTATGGAATAGCGCGCACAGATTCCTCTGGTTTCTAATCAGCTAATACTTTCCAAGTCATATCTCAGGTCTCTCAATCTGGCTGATCTCAGAAATGCTAACGTGAGTGCAGTGTGCTGAGCAAAGGGAACAAAGCTGACTGCTCTACCCAGCAGCCAATACAGGGGGACGACATGAGAGTACTATGAATGGAGTCACATCATGATAGCAGTGTGCTGCTCTGTGTCTACACCATAGGGTGTTAATACATCACGACAATATGTCATGATGCAAAGCCAAACGTCAGCATGTCACACTATATGATGATTTTGTGCCTCTCTGCTGATTCTATTTACTAATGAAGCTGATCTCTTCCTCCTCAAACTTGATTATCATGGCCCTGATTGTCTGCCGCCCTGCACCTTGTGCAGTCATTGGCAGCAGTATGGGGTGGGTGTAAAAAAGTAGTGTTTTACACCCTCTATGCTGTCACATTGCCAGCCCCAGCATGCAAAAATCATGACACAAGCAAAAAAACAAACAAAAAGGATTTAAAAATCCGAAGATTTTAAAAAATATATAAATTTGGGTTTTTTTTAAATTTGTCTTCTAATTTCTGAGCCTTTAGTGTGCACTTGGGTCATGTTCTCAGATCTTTTCTCCACAACCATGAAGGCTAGAAACTTTTTGTGATGAAAGCTAAGATTTTCACAAAATTTAAAAAAAGCACCATTTATTGTGATAATCTCCCAAGAGTTGGCTTTGCACTGGTGTAGCTTCCTTTGACTGTGCTCAAAACAACAAATCATGGACTGTTTATGAGACTAAGGCTGGCCTATACCTAAAATTTCTTCTAAAATTATATGGGTTAGGAGTTTGACTAGTGTAACAACAGTTACCTTTACCATTAGAGCTTATTTTGGTTGGGGAGCTGATGTAAACCGTACCAGCAAGAGAACACTTTTGCCAGTCTAAACTGTGTCTTCACTAGGTCTTTCAAACATAGACAAGGCCTACAGTTGGTGTGGCTCTCACTCCATTGTGAGTTAGAGCATGAACAATTGAATAAGAAGTGGTGGGCCAAGGTCATACTCTGGTAAAACTGCAGTAGTCTGAAAAATTTGGGCACCTCTGTTCTAATCCGTACAGTTTATATTCATCTTTTTTATACATCTTCAGGAGAAATTAGCAAATCATTGATTCACCAGATAAATTCTCTCTATACCGCCAAGGATTACAACAGAAACCCCTATCCTTTCCATGTGATTTAGCCATGCAGCTCTCACTAATTTCAGTCTGGTGTGAATGCAAGTGGTATAGCTAAATCCTGCACATCTTTGGAAACATAAGGGAAAGCATTAGGATCCTAAATGTTACAAATGCTTCGTATGCACATTATTAACTTTCATATTTTAGCACCAAACAGACCTGGCAGAGATGTCTGCACTAACACAATCCTTTATATTAATTTTCAGTTTCCAGTGAGTCAACCATTACTATAAGCAGTAGTACAAATGTCTCAGGTAAGCTCTCTATGTTTTCACTTTGCCTGGGATTCACAGGTCTCTGTCACCTGCTGTGCATATAAGACAATGAGAGTGATTCTTTACACCACAAACTTGGGCATGCATTTAAAGAAGACTTTTTTTGGTTTTGGAATATAAATGTCAGTAGAAAATTGTGCTGAACTCCTCCGAGCTGCCTGTGCAACCTTAATTGTGCGTATGCGTTATTATAGTCTTTAATTACATGATTGCATACTATTTTTTCCACTGGATCCCTGCCTCATTTGTTGCACTGGATGGATATTGCTCAATTGATGAGTAGTTATTCAATATTTTCTTTTATCGTCATTGATCAATGTATGGCCCCATGCACACTGTTGAAATCATGCTCTGAAGACAGAATTATTAATTTCCTTATGGGCTTTTCTCTGGCAATCTGAGGGCTTATAGTATCTGAGGGCTTCACAATAATTTATTCATCTCTCTTTACAACTGTTATGTGAGGTGAGGGGCTGTTATTATTCGTATTTTACTGATGGGGAACTGAGGCACAGAGAGATTAAGATCACCCTTCCTCTCAGAAAAATTCAGCCTGCAGAAGACATTCAACATTATTGTTCAGTAGTCAGACTGACCGATGCAACCTACTGAGTTCATTTTACTAATTATCTCTGACTACACCTCTACCCCGATATAACGCGACCCAATACAACACGAATTCAGATATAATGCAGTAAAGCAGCGCTGCGGGGGGCGGGGCTGCGCACTCTGGCAGATCAAAGCAAGTTCGATATAACGCAGTTTCACCTATAACGCGGTAAGATTTTTTTGGCTCCCGAGGACAGCATTCTATTAGGGTAGAGGTGTATTTATGTTGCCGAATTGAGTATCCTGTTAATCAGTCCTGTGGATTTCAAATAGGACAAAGGACACTTGACTGGCTCATCTGATTAGGGCCGGCTCTAACTTTTTTGCCACCCCACGCAAAGAAAAAGAGCGCCACCCCGCCATAACACCCCACCTCCAGCGCCGCGCCACCGAACCCCCCCCGTCCCCCAAGTGCCACACTACGTCGCCGAAACAAAAACAAACCACCCCTCCAAGCGGCGCCCAGCCGAAACAAAAACAACAACAAAAACCTCAAGCGCTGCCCCGCCAAAACAAAAAAACAAACAAAAAAAAAAAAACCGAGCACCCAACACCACCCCAAGATTGGCCGCCCCTTACAAGGTGCCGCCCCAAGTATGTGCTTGGTCAGCTGGTGCCTGGAACTGGCCCTGCATCTGATCCTACCACCCACATGACCAGAGCTCTTTTTAATTCCAAAGTTGGTTTGGTTTTGTTTTGTTTTTCCCTAGGGTAAGAAATCCCAGAATCTCCAAAGAATAAATATTAACTACTCTTCCAGATGATGTCTTATCTATTAATGTGTGAGCAAACACTGGGTCTAATTCTGCTCTCTCAACAATATAAATCAAAAGTCATATCTCCACTAAAGCAAATAGTTACTTCTGATTTACACCAGTGTCAGTGAGAGCAGAACTTCACCCCCCCACCCCCCCCAGAAACATACTGCTTTTCATTTTAACCTATTTTAACATATATCCTTTTTCCTTTTTACTTGGAATCTTTCCAAATGCAGGGTCCACTCCTGAAGTCTCTATTCAGTCCCTAGTCAGCTAAAACTATCAATGAGATGCATTCTTATTGAAATTTTGCCTAAGGACTTCAGGATTGGACCCCCTATGAGGAAAATTTCTCAGATCGTAAAATCCAGTACAGTTGGCAGTCTGTGTTCCAGAGAGACCTAAGGTTGAAATAACAGGTGGTAATGTAGCTAGCTGGAGTTGAGTTACATTGGCAGAGTTACAGTCTACAATATGCCTTGCCCTAGCCAACTGTAAGTCTTTCACTTCAGTAAACATCAAGGGCCTGATTCTAATCATGAGCAGCTACAATGAATTCTGCGGTGTTGCATTAGGTGTAAAATCAGTGTAAGTGTCGCAGGGTGGGCTCTTCACCCTGGATTTCCCTTTGCAAGCAGTCCTCACACACACTTATGTAAATTCACCATAGTGTACTTCATTTATGTCTTATGCAGCTTCGTGTCCCATCACCTTAAGGCTTTTTCCAAGCTTCAACATACCCCGGTGGCACAGGGTGGGGAAATAAGAGGTCTCACCTCTCTGAGATCCTGAGCTTCTTAGCCCTTTTTCCAGCCTCCCTCTCTCCCATTTAACAGTCCCAACAGCCGATGACCTGAATCCCTTTAACTGATTAATCATCCAGTCCTAATAAATTATCTCCCAATTTGGCCCATGTGAGCCAGTCATAGGCTACTCCCTTTCTGTCATTTACCTTCCCTCCCCCCGTTTAAAAAATGTGTTTCCTCCCTGGGCCCTTTCTTTCCTCTAGGGGCTGCTGTCCCTTCCCATGTGCAAGATTTCTTTAAACTGGCTCTCTAAAATCTTTATAGGCGCCCTCTCCATTTTCCATCTGTAAAAGGTACATTCTGATGGAGGGGTAGCCTCTTCCTCTGAGTGTCTGCCCATCTGTCTTCACATCATGGGCAACCTTTTGCAGCATCAGACTTTTTGCCCACTTTTGAAGTCTCCCCATCTACAATATCACCCACCTTACCCTGGATTTCAATAAGCTGTTGCCCTTGCTTCTGGATCTCTCCGGCCCTCAACCTTTTCGCCTTGCCTTTCACCGTCTTCATCTAACTCATCTGCTTCTACTTCTTCCTCCTTTTCATACCCTTTTACACTGGGGTTCTTCCCCAGAAATTTGGTTCTTAGCTTGTATCTTGTCTAGTCTGTTCAGTTTCTTCCTTTGGCTTCTTGGCCTCTTTCTTGTCTCACCTGCTCCAGTTCTTCCCTCTCTAGCCATTTGCTTCTTTGGGCATGTCTCTTCTTCCTCAAAGGAAAAGGGCTCAAATGTATTGCAGTTAGCACAGGTTTGGGCCATGTCCTGACCATCTGCCCTTGCTTCCACCAAAATGTTCCCCAAATCTCCAGAGACATCCTGGCTACTGGACAGACTTTCCTTTCCCCATGAACATAAGAACATAAGAAAGGCCATACCAGGTCAGACCAAAGGTCCATCTAGCCCAGTATCCTGTCTACCGACGGTGGCCAATGCCAGGTGCCCCAGAGGGAGTGAACCTAACAGGCAATGATCAAGTGATCTCTCCGGCCATCCATCTCCATCCTCTGACAGACAGAGGGTAGGGACACCATTCCTTACCTGTCCTGGTTAATAGCCATTAATGGACTTAACCACCATGAATTTATCCAGTTCTCTTTTAAACTCTGTTATAGTCCTAGCCTTCACAACCTTCTCAGGTAAGGAGTTCCACAAGTTGACTATGCACTGCGTGAAGAAGAACTTCCTTTTATTTGTTTTAAACCTGTTTTTTGTTTTAAATGAATGCACATTAGTTTCAGTCTTTCCCCTGGCTTCATCCAGTAGGGCTTCATCCCGTCTCTCCTAACCAATGAGCACCAATGTGTCAGAATCTACCAGGCCTTGTCCCTCATTGCCCCCCTCCCCCAACTCTCATGGAGCCAGTGGGCATTTGTTTTGACTGCTTCCCAAAGGTTCCATCCACCCACAGAACTCAGCAAGATTACAGTCCATGTAGGGGCAGTCCCTCTTCAGATGTCTTGAGCCCCAACACTGGTAACGAACAATTTGACAGTTTGTGGGCAGGGTTTCCTTCCTCCCCCCTCTTATAGTTAGTTGTTCCCCACTTTTCCTCTCTAGGTCATGCCCTTTACATAGACAGTTTGTTTTACTAGGGACAACAGCCTCCGTGAACTCCAAAGTGAGTTTAATGGCAACTTCTAAAGTAGCGGGTTGGTGCCTCTGCATCAGACTCTGGTGACCTCAGGGAGACTGTGCAACAGCTGTTCCAAAATAATGGATGCCCTGATCCCCCCCCCCCGCCCCACTCTTTGGTCACCTGGCCTCATCCACCTAGTGGCCCAGTCTGATAACTTTTGTGCAATGCAACTTACTGCTTGAAACCTTTGCCTGTTTCATTCTGCCAACAGACTCATATGACCTAAAATGGCTGCCTTTATGGTATCCTAATCCACAGCTTGTTCAGCACCATGTAAGCAGCCTGAGCTTCTCCTGAGAGATAGGGAGCTAATCGGAAGCCCCCTACTGTCTTTTCCCAGCCTGCTCCCAAAGCCACCTTCTCAAACATCAACAAAAAGCCATTGGGATCTTTCACTAGGCCCATTTTGCCCAAGCCTGTGCCCATTACTTAGACATCACTCCCTATTGAGGGACTCAACAGCTTCTTTGGGAGCTGTTGCTGCACCTGCAATTGGCCTGCAATAAAATGCTGTAGGCTTTTTTGTTTTGCTGGCCAGGAAAACGAGGATTATCTCTCGGTGCACTGGGTCATCTGAAACTCCTGAAGGGATTTCTTTAACTCCATTTGTTGCTCAACTACTCAGCACAGGAACATCTCTATATTGCCCAATCTGCCACTCCTTATCATCATCTTCTCTCTCCAGTTCTTTGCCTACACCAGAGTGGGAAATCCCAGATAAACCCCCAAATGTCACAGGGGCACTCTTGGCAAGCAACCCTCATATGCTGCCAAGTTAATGGGTGAAATCCAGCCCCCTTTGAAATCAATGGTAGTTTTGCCATTGTCTTCGGTGGAGCTAGGATTTTACCCCGTGTATTTAGATAGGCTTTTCCTTAGTGGAGTGAGTTATTAGGGACTGGGAACATGGGTGGTGTATTCTGGTTTGCTGGTTTTCTGTGTGGAGAGGGGAGTTCTTTCAGTATTGCTGATGTCAATTTAGATGAATTATGGTGTTTTAAAAAAGATATTAATGCAAGTGGGCCTAGAGATATGTGATAGAGATGCTACATGTACTGGGGTGGGGGAGTGGGGAGAATAGGTAAAATAAAGAACTTGAATGTTCTTTCTTTCAGTCGTTTCAAATGTTACCTGGGAACCAGTTTCCTAGACCAACTCTTCACAACAACCAACACAGGTCACTACATCACCATCATCAATAACAGAAGCAAGTGACAAAACTAGTAGTGATAAGTGATAACTTTTGCTGACCAGCTGTTGAACCCATTGGAGGCTGCATTTCTAAACAATAGCGTGGAACAGTAGAGAGCACAAACAATGTAGTTCTGGCAGTAAAATTAGGGATTTGAGAGCAAGTGTTCTCTTAGCTATTAAGTTTACTTCTCAGATACTTCATTCCACAGTAAACCTCTCCATAATGAAGTCCTACTCCAGTGGCTCAGACACTAAAATGTTTCATTTTTTATGAGAGAGATGGCTTTGAACCAATGCACTGGATTTGAACAACCTTGTAATTTGAGGAGGTGGGATGACAAGGTCTTTGGTTTGTCTGTTTTTTAAAAGAAAGTGGATAATCAAGACATGACCATATAAAGTGATCAGAGTGGTCCCAGAATAGCATTCCCATATGTAAACAATAAAGCCCAGATTTTACACAGTTCTAGTACTGGATCAAAACAGATCAGTGTGGCATTTATTAAGGAGCTTTGAGACGAAAATGGAGGCAGGGTGCTACAGAGCTGACCGTGTTACAAACAAGCAGGAATAGAAGCCAGATGCCTCTCCCTCGGCAGTGTTAACTGAAAAGGGAGTTAAATTTATTACAAACTTTTGTCCCTAAAGTAAACAGATGTGACTCTGAGCAGATCTATTGAGTAAGAAGGTGCCATTTTCACCATTACTTTTCAAAGCTAGAATAATACTTTGGCCCCATTTCAGCGAAACACTGAAGGATGCACTTTTTACATATGCTTTGATGCTTTACCAAATAGGAAAGGACTTCACCATATAGCTTGCTTAAGTGCTTCACTGAATTGGGGCCTTTAAAATATTCATTTTTTAAGTTATCATAGAACTTAAAGATGGAAATAATTATTTGGTTATATAGTCCAGCACCCTAATAGTGCATGATGGCTTCCCAGCATATTTTCCAAAATCTTGTCGAGTCTAGTTTTAAATGGTATAAGTCACCAAGGTTTCTTTTTCTTTCCTTAAATCTATTTTCTATAATCTAATGGATTTAACTACTTCAAAGTGAGCACAGGATAATTTAGGCTAGGGAAGAGAAACAGTTTTAACATTATTAACAATAGTAACAATATTACTCCCAGTCCCCACCTTTTGGGCCTGAAAATTAGTCCTCTCTTTTATTTGTCAGTTACACCTTCAAATTCTGTACGCATCAAAATTCAGGCTTTGCCTTTGTATTGAACAGTCTAATGTGTTTGGTCCTCCTTCTCCACTGTATTTTGACCAGCATTCAGGTTCTGTTATTGCAGAAAGTATGGGTGAACAACAGGCTAAAATATCCCCAATGCAGAAGCTGTTGAAGTGTGGGAGAAAGTGTCAAAAGCCCTAAGCAAAAATCACTAATGTGGCTCCTTTCGGTTTGATAGAGGTTCCTGACTCAAGGGTATCAGTGCAGCACAGCCATCTGGAACTAAAACATACCAACAGGTAGGGCTCCTGGCATGTGAGGAAATGCTGATGAGGAAAAGCATGCCTGTCTGTGCAGCTTAGTTCCAGGTGGTGGTCAGTATTGATATGCTGAAGTAGGCCAGGCTTGGAAACCTCTTTAATATTTTGAAGCAATAGGGAAGAAATAAAGTGGGGGAAGTCTGGTGAGTGGTATATTCCATAAGCAAAACCTACATTAATACATAGAGATGGCCTTGAGCTGGAAAAGGCCCAAAGATATAGGGCCTCAAAATTTGTGGGTATTTGAATTGAAATGGGTGCTGACATTTTAATTCAGGACCATTTCAATTGATATGATTTTCCCTGTCCACCCAACGCACCCACAGCCTGTCTGCATCTTAATGGCTGGTGCTTATTATGTGATCTTACTTACTTACCTGCCACTTGGAGTAAGAAATTAAAATGTTCAATTTAACCAACTAATTCCCATTTATAGACTACTACCAAAGAAGCAAATGTTCCCTGATTATATTTGCAGTCCTTACCCAACCTTTACTCTCTTTAAATCAATGGGAGCTTTGATTAAGGACTGTGGGATTTAGCCCCATAATCAAAGTAGGGTAATTTCAATTTTCATTCACTGTTAAGGCTTTGATTGGAAACAACATGAAGGGTGGCCTTTCTTGCATGCCCACTCTAGGGGGAGAAGAAACACAGCAAGCTTTCTTCCATCCATCTCCCCGCCCTCCAACTGCATCTGCAAATTAATAAGACAGTATATAGCTGTCTCTGGAGGGCAAGGGTAGTGTTGGATTTTTTAAAAAATCAACACATTTTTTTCAATCCCAAAATGCAATTTCATCAAAGCCAGAATGTTTTGCAGAAATGTAAGTTTTGACAAAAAATATTGTTGGGAAGGTTTTTCAAGTCCAGGATGGAATTTCTGATGAAAGCAATACTGCAGAATAGCAAAACTGGTAGGTCGCTTACCTGGAATGGGGGAGGGAGACCCAATTTAAAAACTATTCTGCCTGATTAACAGCAGGAATTTGAACCTAGGTTTCCTGCATCCCAAATGTTCAATTGGCTATTCTGGGGTGAGTCACTCTTGTTTTGATGCAGAATGGAAACAAATTTTGAAACCGCATAATTTTTCATGAAAGGTGATCATGGCTTCATTACCTGCATTCCACCATCTTTATTTGCACACTGGAGGGATGGGGGGGGGGAGTTTCCTTTGTCCTCGTTTCCCTCTGTGACAAGTACACATGACAGACCAGAATTTTCCCCATAAAATGGAGACTAGTCTATTAGAATATTGGCCACTACCTTTCTTTTTCAATTACTCTTCATTCCCTCCCACCACCCATCTTCAGTGTGTCTCAGAGTACAAATGACAATAATTCAAGATTGCCTAATGAAATTTTAAATTTCACCTTAAAAAAACCACTAGGCTGGATCTATAATAAAAATTAGGACTTTCTGCAAAAGAACATATATATTGCTTTTTAACTGGGGAAATCACTTTCCCCACGCCAACCCCTGGTAAAAGCTTCAGAAGATGATCCCATCCACACAGCAGAGATTTGACAGCTCTCCCCATCTCTGCTACTATTTCTGTTGCTGCTGTGTGCTTTGTGAAAGAATGAAATAGCCTCTTTTCTCAGTCTACCATATTTCTTCCCCTCCACAGGCACTCTTTCCCTCTCCCTCTGTTTATTGATATATTAGGCCAAACATATTAGGCCACTGTCCTTTGTCTTTTATTAATATTTGAGGACAACTCCTCAATATATTTGATTTTACTAAATCAAAACTACTGCATCTGACCTGTAGTCCACAGCCCCAAACAAGAGCTGTGTGTAAGATCCAGAGCTTGTTTCTCTCACCAGCAAAAGTTAGTCCAATAAAATATATTACCTCACCCGCTTTGTCTCTCTGGTATTTTTGTTTGTAGTAAACTACAGATGCAGAAGACCAGACACAATCAAGTGTGTATATAAATATTCGAATTCTATAATTAATATAATTTAGACCTCTGACTACCAGGGGCACAATCAAGTAGACATTTACTGTGAGGTTTTCAAAGCTGCCTTGATTATTTGAACAATGATTTACCATTAATTTGAATGGGGATTGGGCATCCCAATCCCTGAGGATTTTGATGTTGCACTATGCCCTAGTGGATAGAGCACTGGACTGGAACTCGGGAGACCTGGTTCTACCATTCGCCTGCTGGGTAACCTTGAAAAAGTCACTTCCTTGCTCTGTGCCTCAGATTCCTCATCTGTTAAATGGGGATAATGATGCTGACTCCCTTTATAACGTGCTTTTGAGTTGTGCTGATAAGAGCTGGGTTTTATTCACATCTGCAATCAGCTGCATGTGCTGTTGACTATAGGTGCAAAATTAGAGGCCTGAGTAAATCCTCTTATAAAATTTGGTCCTCTGTGTGTGTATGTGTAAGGTATAAGCTCCACAGAAATCACTTCGTTTTCCACTTAAAATCTCTTACGGGAAATAGAAAGATTTTGACTGGAAATGCACACTGTTTCTTTTGGCCTGAAAGATGCTTAACTCAATTTTTGAAGTGTGTCTATGAATTACTAAGATGGTTGACTATACATCATTTTTTACACAGAGATAATTTTGGTTTTGATGTTCTCTACACTTCACAATCATTTTTGGCTTATTTGATGTGGTTCTAATATCAAAACTAGTTAGCTAGCAGCCTGCGGGGAGGGAAATTAAGAGCACTATGTGGAAAAACTGAAATGTATGTGGATTGTATATAAGATAAGTGGTAATTCACCCTGAGATCAAGAGAGGATATATGTAAAATTTCAGTTCATTAAAAGAAAATGAAGGGCTGTTGGACACAAGTAGTAGGCAAAACCTGATGCTCAGACAGCAGATTTACCAGAACAGCTCCAGTTTTCCCCCTTTGCTTTCCTGCTGATTATTCCTTTGACAAATATGTGTTGAGAACAGTGGTTAACATACTGTCATTTATCCTACCAAAATATCAGCAGGGAAAACTGAATCACTGCCAGGGAGTTCTGTGATGGCAGCATCAGACTCCACTAGGATGACGGCTGGTAAGGCATCCCTTTAAAATCTTATTTATAATCAACTGTTGACAACAGACCCATTAAACAATGATGTGACTCTGTTTTACAGCAGCAACTTGCTTTCTCTGCTGTGATGCTTTGCTGTGAATTCAGCATCCTCCTGTTAAGCATGCAGAAATCTTTTCTGCAGCTGGCGGAATAGGCACATAATGAATTGCTGCAGTGATGTGTCAGTGGGAAGGGCAGATCTGGATCACTGAGTGCCCAAGAGGAACCAGCAGGGGATTCTGTTACAGAACACTGGCATTGTAATAAGCAGAGAACTCAGATTTACACTGTCTCCTTCTACTTCCTACATCAAATTAAGTCTCTTGTAGATCTGAGTTATGGGTTTTATCAAAACCCAAATCTCTAGCAGGCTCAGTGCAGCTCTTCCATTTATAAGCACTGGCTATATCTGAATGAGTCAGCCTCTTTAGAGAATTGGCACAAGAACTGCTCCATCTACTTAGGAGATCCAAATACTGTGTATTAGACACAAGGCTTAGATACTACTGAAGGCCCCAAATCAGTTGTTGAGATTTAACTGTAAAGGATAGAATTACAGATAGAATTAAGAGAATCTCCGCATTAGGTTGCCTCTTTAGGCTCACATGGAATCCAATGCAGGGGGCCTGTGCACAACTTTGCGCCCACTTCAGCCCTCAATATAGGGCTTAAGGGCTTGATCCAAAGCCCATTGAAGTTCATGGGATTCTTTCTAAATAACTGCAATGGGCTTTACATCAGGTTTTAAATAAGGCATAAGTAGTACTGTTACCCCTTCTGACTAGGGATGTAAATATTGTTTAAATAGCTAATTACTTAAACGATAAAAATTATACCATTTAACTGGTTAACCGATTAAAGGGAGAGGGGCTGGAGCTGCTCCAGCCGGCACGCTGGGGTTTAACATTTAGGGTGGGTTAATGGTAAGACTAACACTTACCGGATAACAGTTTAACCATTTGATATTTTACATCCCTACTTCTGACCTGAGCAGCTAGCCAAAAACTCAGGGTCTAATAGGTCTTTCCAGTTCAGAGGAAAAATTGGTGACACTGAGGCCTGATCTACATTAGGAACTTACATCGGCATAGCTACATCTTTCAGGGGTGTGAAAATCCACGTCCCTGAAAGATGTAGCTAGACTGACCTAACCCCCGGTGTAGACAGTGCTAGGTCGACAGAGGAATTTTTCCATTGTCCTAGTTACCACCTCTTGGGGAGGTGGATTACCTATGCCAATGCAAATACCCCTCCCATCGGCATAAGTACTGTCCATGCTGAAGTGCTACAGTGGCACAGCTGCAGTGTTTTGAATGTAAATATACCCAACACACGCACATACTTACCCAGACAATGCTCAGCAAAACACCTCTGCCCAAAACTCCTGGGCAGGATGAGAACCACTTTGGTCTTGGGTGGAGGGAGCTTGTGATTAACTTATCCTGACAGTATTGGTAATTGAAGGGTGTGTTCATGCCCAATCTCAAGGAGCTTTTAACTCTGTTTCACCCAGCTCATAACAGTACCTTGGCCATCCCTCTGTACAGGATGGAATTTCGCCCACGCTGAATAAATTGTATCAAAAAAGATAAATGAAGATTATGTTCTCTCACTGATCCTCCACTGTGGAATGTACATGTTCCCCAGAACAATCTGTTCTCACAGCAACTAAATATGAGTAGAGTACTTAGACCTGGGTTGCTGCCAGTAGAGAGGTGACTCTTGGAACATGTGCTCCCTGTGGGATTACAGCCATATGTGGGCCCTGGAGCCATCCTTAGCTAAATAGGCAAGTGGACTGCATGTCGCTGTAACCCCAAAACAACTGGCTGGTATGGAGGTTTCATCTTTGAATCATTAGGTACTGGCCATGGCTGAAGGTAGGTGACAAACTAGATGGACAGTGGTTTGTTATGGTCTGGTGAGTCCAGTGTTTCTGTCTGGTTTACATCTGCTGTCTGTTGAGGAATCACAAACTACCTATTTGGGTTTCTTTTAATGCCTACTGGTCCAAATTTTGCTATCTTTTACACCTTGTACAAGTCCACTAAAGACGATGGTTTTGCTTGCATGTAAATTAAGAGGAAAATTTGGCCCACAAACTTTAACACCAAAGATTAATGAAGAAAAAAATCATACAAGAGTCCAAGATCAATTCAGACTGCTGTCTGTAGCAGCTGTCAGCACAGTTCAAAATCAGCTTTTTTAGGCCTGGTCTACACTACGAGTTTAGGTCCAATTTAGCAGCGTTTAATCAAATTAAGCCTGGACACGTCCACAAGACGAAGCCCTTTTTTTCGACTTTAAATTAAATTAAATTAAATTAAATTAAATTAATGGAGATATCCTATCTCCTAGAGCTGGAAGGGACCTTGAGTCCAGCCCCCTGCCTTCACTAGCAGGACCAAGTGCTGATTTTGCCCCAGATCCCTAAGTGGCCCCCTCAAGGATTGAACTCACAACCCTGGGTTTAGCAGGCCAATGCTCAAACCACTGAGCTATCCCTCCCCCTTAAAGGACTTAAAGGGCCCTTTAAACCAGTTTCTTTACTCCACCTCCGACGAGGGGATTAGCGCTGAAAACGGCCTTTTCGGGTCGGATTTGGGGTAGTGTGGATGGAATTCAACCGTATTGGCCTCCGGGAGCTATCCCAGAGTGCTTCATTGTGACCGCTCTGGACAGCACTCTCAACTCAGATGCACTGACCAGGTAGACAGGAAAAGCCCCATGAACTTTTGAATTTCATTTCCTGTTTGCCCAGCATGGAGAGCACAGGTGACCACACAGAGCTCGTCAGCTCATCAGGTAACCATGTCCCAGGATCGCAAAAGAGCTCCAGCATGGACCGAACGGAAGGTACGGGATCTGCTCGCCATACGGGGGAGACAAATCAGTGCTAGCTGAACTCCGTAGCAGTAAACAAAATGGCAAAATATTAGAAAAAGTCTCAAAGGCCATGAAGGACAGAGGCCATAACAGGGACGCACGGCAGTGCTGCATGAAAATTAAGGAGCTAAGGCAAGCCTACCACAAAGCCAAGGAGGCAAACAGAAGGTCCGGGGCAGAGCCGCAGACATGCCGCTTCTACGCGGAGCTGTATGCCATGCAAGGGGGTGCAGCCACCACTACCCCAACCCTGTGCTTTGACTCCATCAATGGAGAATCACGCAACAGGGAAGCGGGTTCGGGGTACGAGGAAGATGATGATGAAGACAATGAAGATAGCTCACAGCAAGGAAGCGGAGAAACTGGTTTCCTCAACAGCCAGGATATGTTTATCACCCTGGAACCAGTAACCCCCGAACTCACCCAAGGCGTGCTCCCAGACCCTGAGGGCACACAAGGGACCTCTGGTGAGTGTACCTTTGTAAATATTACACATGATTTAAAAGCAAGCGTGTTTAATGATTAATTTGCCCTGGCAATTGTGGCCAGTACAGCTACTGGAAAAGTCTGTTAACGTGTATGGGGATGGAGCGGAAATCCTCCAGGGACATCCCCAGAAAGCTGTCCTTGATGTACTCCCAAAGCCTTTGCAAAATGTTTCTGGGGAGGGCTGCCTTATCCCATCTGCCATGGTAGGACACTTTACCATGGTAGGACACTTTACCATGCCAGGCCAGTAGCACGTAGTCTGGAATCATTGCATAACAAAGCATGGCAGTGTATGGTCCCGGTGTTTGCTGGCATGCAGACAACATCCATTCCTTATCTCTCTTTGTTATCCTCAGGAGAGTGATATCATTCACGGTCACCTGGTTGAAATGGGGTGATTTTATTAAGGGGATACTCAGAGGTGCCCGTTCCTGCTCGGCTGAACAGAAATATTCCCCGATGTTAGCCACATGGTGGGGGGGAGGGGTGAAGTGATCATCCCAGAGAATTGGGTGGGTGGGGGAGGGGGGTTAGTTGGGCTTGTGCTGCATGTTGACCCGGGAACCGCAGCCCCTCCTTTTACATTGCAAACCCATTTTAAATGGCCAACCCAATGGGTGCTTGGTATGGGAAATGAGGCCGCTGCTGTTTGAAACCATTTCCCATGTTATGAAGGTTAAAAAAGCCAAAAGACTGTGGCTTACCAGGGCTGCCTGCAAGCCGAATTCTGTTGCCTGGCTCTGCATGAGTGATCTCTCACACCAAACCAGCAGGCCCTCAATATAAGAGGAAAACTGCAACCTTGTAACGAAAGCACATGTGCTGTGTAATGTGAACAGCAAAATTTAACATGAAAGAGTGTACCCATTGTTCTCTAAAATGTGTCTTTTTTAACCACCTCTCCCTTCTCCTCCACCAGCTGCAAATGTTTCTAGTGAAGATTAGAAGGAGAAAACAGCGGACTCGGGATGATATGTTCTCGGAGCTCCAGATGTCCTCCCATGCTGACAGAGCACGGCAGAATGCGTGGAGGCAGTCAATGTCAGAGTGCAGAAAAGCACAATATGAACGAGAGGAGAGGTGGCGGGCTGAATCGTGGGCTGAAGAGAGCAAGTGGTGGGCTGAAGAGGATAGGTGGCGTCAGATTGCTGACAGAAGGCAAGAGTTGATGCTCCGGCTGCTGGAGCATCAAACTGATATGCTCCAGCGTATGGTTGAGCTGCAGGAAAGGCAGCAGGAGCAGAGACCACCGCTACAGCCCCTGTGTAACCAACAGCCCTCCTCCCCAAGTTCCATAGCCTCCTCAACCAGACACCCAAGAACGTGGGGGGGGGGGGCTCCGGCCACCCAGCCACTCCACCCCAGATGATTGCCCAAGCATCAGAAGGCTGGCCTTCAATAAGAGTTAAAGTTTTAAAGTTTTAAACTGCAGTGTGTCCTTGTCCTTCACTCCTCCCCTACCCCTCCCGGGCTACCTTGGCAGTTATCCCCCTAGTTGTGTGATGAATTAATAAAGAATGCATGAATGTGAAGTAACAATGACTTTATTGCCTCTGCAAGCGGTGCTCAAAATGGGGAGGGGAGGGTGGTTAGCTTACAGGGAAGTAGAGTGAACCGGGGGGGGAGGGGCGGTTCATCAAGGGGAAACAAACAGAAGTTTCACACTGTAGCCTGCCAGTCACAAAACTGGTTTTCAAAGCTTCTCTGATGCGCACCGCTGCTGTACTCTTCTAACCGCCCTGGTGTCTGGCTGCGCGTAATCAGCGGCCAGGCGATTTGCCTCAACCTCCCACCTCGCCATAAATGTCTCCCCCCTTACTCTCACAGATATTGTGGAGCGCACAGCAAGCAGCAATAACAATGGGGATATTGGTTTCGCTGAGGTCTGTCCGAGTCAGTAAACTGCACCAGCGGGCTTTTAAATGTCCAAATGCACATTCTACCACCATTCTGCACTTGCTCAGCCTATAGTTGAACAGGTCCTGACTACTGTCCAGGCTGCCTGTGTATGGCTTCATGAGCCATGGCATTAAGGGGTAGGCTGGGTCCCCAAGGATAACTATAGGCATTTCAACATCCCCAACGGTTATTTTCTGGTCCGGGAAGAAAGTTCCTTCCTCCAGCTTTTGAAACAGACCAGAGTTCCTGAAGACGTGAGCATCATGTACCTTTCCCGGCCATCCCACGCTGATGTTAGTGAAACATCCCTTGTGATCCACCAGGGCTTGCAGCAGCATTGAAAAGTACCCTTTTCGGTTTATGTACTCGGTGGCTTGGTGCTCCGGTGACAAGATAGGGATATGGGTTCCGTCTATCGCCCAACTACAGTTAGGGAATCCCATTGCAGCAAAGCCATCCACTATGACCTGCACATTTCCAGAGTCACTACCCTTGATATCAGCAGGTCTTCGATTGCGTTGGCTACTTGGATCACAGCAGCCCCCACAGTAGATTTGCCCACTCCAAATTGATTCCCGACTGACCGGTAGCTGTCTGGCGTTGCAAGCTTCCACAGGGCTATCGCCACTCGCTTCTCAACTGTGAGGGCTGCTCTCATCCTGGTATTCTGGTACTTCAGGGCAGGGGAAAACAAGTCACAAAGTTCCATGAAAGTACCCTTACACATGTGAAAGTTTTGCAGCCACTGGGAATTGTCCCACACCTGCAACACGATGTGGTCCCACCAGTCTGTGCTTATTTCCCGGGCCCAGAATCAGCGTTCCATGGCATGAACCTGCCCCAGTAACACCATGATTTGCTCATTGCTGGGGCCCCTTACTTTGTGAGAGGTCTAATTCCATGTCAATTTCTTCATCACTCTCGTCGCCGCGCTGCAATCACCTCCTCGCCTGGTTTTGCTTTGGCATGTTCTGGCTCTGCATATACTCCAGGACAATGTGCATGGTATTCATAGTGCTCATAATTGCCGCGGTGACCTGAGCAGGCTCCATGATCCAAGTGCTATGGCGTCTGGGCTGAAAAAAGGCACGAAACTATTGTCTGATGGAAGGAGGGAGGGGCGAGTGACGACATGGCTTACAGGGAATTAAAATCAACAAAGGTGGCTGTGCATCAGGGAGAAACACAAACAACTGTCACACAGAATGGCCCCCCCAAAGATTGAATTCAAAACCCTGGGTTTAGCAGGCCATTGATTTCACAGAGGGAGGGGGAAGCAAATGAATACAGAACAAATCTGGTCCATCTATCTTTTACATCTTAGGCTGGCAGCAGACGGTGCAGCATGACTGATAGCCATTGGCATCTTCTGGGTGCTTGGCATAAAAGGGTGCATTACGACTGCTAGCCATCATCGTCAAGACGGTGCAATAGGACTGCCGGCAGGACTGAGTCTCCAGGAGACAAAACATGTCTGCCCAAGCGCCTCTGACCGAACTCACTGAGGAGTACGACGATGATGGATACCAATCGTAATACACCATCTACTGCCAAAAGGCAAGGAGCTGCTGCTGTATAGCAATGCAGTCCCACATCTGCTGGCACCCAGATGACATATGGTGACGCTGAGCTGTGCTGAGCTGAGCGGCCTCCATGCTTGCTGTGGTATGTCGTCTGCACAGGTAACCCAGGAAAAAAGGCGCGAAACGATTGTCTGCCGTTGCTCTCACGGAGGGCGGGGGGGGGCTGATGACATGTACCCAGAATCCCCCGCGACACTGTTTTTGCCTCATCAGGCATTGGGATCTCAACCCAGAATTCCAATGGGTGGCGGAGACTGCAGGAACTATGGATAGCTACCCACAGTGCAACGCTCCAGAAGTAGACGCTATCCTCGGTACTGTGGACGCGGTCCGCCGACTTAATGCACTTAGAGCATTTTATGTGGACACACACACAATCGACTGTATAAAAACGATTTCTATAAAACCGGCTTCTATAAATTCAACCTAATTTCGTAGTGTAGACATACCCTTAGAGGCGAGCAGACACTATTACCTAGCCTTATACACTTCCAGCAGAAAATGGTTCTAACTCAGATTAGATTCTCCAAGAAATATAACAGCTGATGTGAGCTCCAGCTTAACACAGATGCATATGTTTCAGATCTCAGCAACCCTTCAGCATCTGTTCAAAGCAGATGGATCACCACATAGATGGATGCTAGGAACTGATCTGCTAAAAGTTGTTTAACTGTAGCTTTGGAGATGAGTGCTGCTAGCTTTCCATAGTACCTACTGCAGAGTAAGATGTAAGAGCCACCATTTGCTCTCTTTCCTTGGAAATGGGAAAGTCCTATCCTTTGAGCGGCTGATAAAACTTTATTAAAAATGATGGCAAACTGATAATGAAAACTGGAAAGTGACACTGGATTTTCAAATTGCAACAAAATATGGATGAAATCTTGAACTTTGGCTAGAGATGGAGGAGTGGTAGTATTTGCCAGGAAGAGTAGCTAACACCTTTGAGCTCTCACATAAATGGCTTATTCTCTGGTTGGAGCCCTATCAAGTATATCTGTTGAGAGAGATGCATCAACTGAGCATGAAACTAAGTTATGAGCCCATTGTAGCTCTTTGATGTGATTAGATTAAACACGATGAACTTCATTCACCACTGCATTATTCCTGTCTTATTCCAGTGTGACTCTGCTATACACGGGTATAAAACTGGAGTAAACACACAGTACTTCATCTTGTCCAATGTTTCTATACAATGAAATATTTACGTGGTCACTAAAAGAAAATGTATAATCATCAACCTTTTAGCAAGGATGTTTCTGGTCATTTTTAAAGGACCTTATCCAAGGTCCATTGAAATCCCTGGGAGTCTTCATTAATTTCAGTGGGTTTCAGTTTACGCCCCATGTAAGTATTCTCACACTTCTTATCAAACTGTCTGTACTGGACTATCTTGATTATCACTTAAAAACGTTTTTTTCTCTTACTTAACTGGCCTCTCAGAGTTGGTAAGACAACTCCCACCTTTTCATGCTCTCTGTATGTGTGTATATATCTCCTCAATATATATTCCATTCTATGCAGCCGAAGAAGTGGGCCGTAGCCCACGAAAGCTTATGCTCAAATAAATGTGTTAGTCTCTAAGGTGCCACAAGTACTCTTGTTCTTTTAACAATTATGTGAATTGACAGGTAATAATCTAGTGCCCATCTAGTGCTAAAACAAATGCTGTTTATCTCATTGAGAAGCTGAGGGTCTCCATTTCCAGTGATATAAGGCTTCAGGCCCCCATTCTCCAATGGGGCCAGACTCTCTGGTTGGACTACATCTCCATAATGTACTGTTGCAGTTCAAGCGAATGGGAGACTGCAATGCATCATGGGCAATGTAGTCCAACCCAGGAGAATGGGCAGTTCAGGTGGACAAACATAATATCAAATTGATCCAAAATAAAATATTAAGATTTGGTCTGACCAACCAAAATAGTTTGATTTAGCTTTACTCAACTTGAAACAAAATATTTGTTGTTTTGATTTTTCCCAACAGGACATGGAACAAATTTCTGCAAACTTGAAATTTTCCCATTGAAAGTATTTTTGCAGAAACTACATTTTCTTCATGGCTTCCAGCTAGCTCTCCCAGAAAGCTCATAACTTTGTGGGAGGCGCATCTGAGAGAGTTGGAAAGCAGCTGAAATGAGTGGGGGAGCCTATATAAAAACTTCAAGGAATATCAGAGACCAATAATACTGTAATGTAATGACTAAAGTAGATTGAAACAGCCAACCCAGGAGGATGAGGGCTCTGTGATAGTTCTGCTTACCCAAGCCAGCAAGAGGCAGGGGAGCTCCCAGCGGCTTTTAGCAAAAGAGAGCAAGCTGCATTCTTGCCCCCACTTGCACACATTCACCTTACTTTAACCCTTCCTCATAATATACATACTAATAGACAAATGGTACATTCTGAGATGGCTCCAGCTGAGCAAATGAGCAAACACTGCTATTTATTCTTCTGCTTTTAAGCAGATGAAGGATATTTATGGGGTGGATTAGAATCCAGTTGAATATGAGCAAAACCAGATAGTGTGCCATTTTATTTTTTGATTTAAACAACAAAGGATGCATGAGATGGTTCATGAAGGATTCATGGACTCCATAGGTTAAGGCAATATGAGGGTAGATCTGCCAAGCAGGATGTTAGGATTAAGTGATCCCTACTATAGGCTGATTTAAGCTATAGTCAAATGAATTGACCCCCTACAACTATGGGTATCTTCATTGTACAGATCAGACCAAATCCCACTCACTTAAATCACAGGAATAATCTCCCTAAAGCCAACAGGACAGCTCATGTGAGTGAGGCCACAAGGGTTTGATCCTTCATGTACACAAGCAAACAACTATATAGAAACTCTGACCAGAGTCTTTATCTTAATGCTACTGCAGTGGCTGCAGCTTCTGAGAAACAAGATGCATGTGACAATCAATTGAGGAGATTGGGACATGTCAAATGTGGCAAAGTTTTGTTTTACATAATGATAGATCTAGACAGAAAAGTATGGTCAGTCCAATGAGGAATTTATAAGACTCTCTGTTCTACTCTGATTTATATTGCAATAATCCCCGCTGAGAAATCTGCCAGGTTTGTATTTTAAGCATTTGTTTTGCTTGTGTATCAGTCTCATGTGGCTGCCCTCCAAAATTGAAGAAGTAAACTACAGGCTATTGAGGCTATTTAGGTAGAGGACCTTTGAGAATACAATGGAAGGAGGTTAGTTATTGGTCTCTTTCACCATCTGTCAATCTTCTAATCATCTCTGAATTGATTGAGTCAGGTATTTTCAAACCAAACTGTGGTCAGTTGTGCCAAAAAAATTGTTTTGCTCACCACCCAACAAGGATTTAGTGCAGCCAATGTTGTCCACTTCACTTTTCAATGATGAATCTGGAAGTCTTCCCAGATTATTTATACAGAGCATCTGCCCCTCTAACTTACAGCCCTAAGGGATGAGGTTGACTAGGAACAGACAGAACAACTACAGAATCTGTTACTCCTGCCTTTCTTCCCATCTCTCTTTCTGTAAAACAGCTGTGCATGACCCACCTCCAAACACCTGTCTGTTGGCTGGATATTTAGAGAATACAAACTGAAAACATTTACTGTGTTGGCCGCCTGAACATGTGGGTTTATATACCACTGCTGAGCCACCTCCAGAACAAACAGGCCAGTTGTTTGACTGGATACTTGAGATGGAAGGAAAAGAGAGAGGGTAGGGGTCCCAGATCCCAATCCTTTCCCCCCTGCTTCTCTTCATTAGTCTCTATTTTCTTTTTTCTATTTTGGTAGAATGCAGATCACATCTGGAAAAAATACTTCATACTTGTGCAGCTTTAATAATGGTCATAAGTTAGGTGACTTTTGTAATCCCCAGATAAGATGGGCTGCTAAAGTGCTTTAAATAGTTTGAGAGTCCTCTAATGGCCTTCACTGACTGTCTCTAAAGTGACCAGAGATCTGTCAGAACAGCAGTGTGCGTTATTCATAGATTCCAAAGCCAGAAGGGACCATTGTGATTATCTAGTCTGACCTCCCACATAGCACAGATCAAAGAACTTCCCCCAAAATAATTCCGAGAGTGTGTCTTTTAGAAAAACATCTGATCTCGATTTAAAAATTGCCAGTGAAGGAGAATCCACCACGGCCATTGATAAGTTGTTCCAATGGTTAATTAAGCTCATTTTAAAAAAAAACAAAACACGTCTTCCAGTCTGAATTTGTCTAGTTTCAACTTTCAGCCATTAGATCATGTTATACCTTTCTCTGGTAGACTAAAGAGCCCATTGTTAAATATTTGTTTCCCAGGTAGATACTTACCAGACTGTAATCAAGTCAGGGCTGCCCAGAGGGGACGGCAAGTGGGGCAATTTGCCCCAGGCCCCGGGCCCCGCAGGGGCCCCGTGAGCCCTGGCCCGGTGGCGATCCGGGTCTTTGGTGGCAGGGGGCCCTTTAGTGCTACTGAAGACGTGGAGCAACTGAAGGGCCCCCTGCTGCCGAAATGCCCGCAAGACCTGGCCCGCCGGCGGTCCGGGACTTCGGCGGCATTTTGGCAGCGGGGGGCCCTTCAGTGCTGCCGAAGACGCGGAGTGAATGAAGGGTCCCTCACCGCTGAAATGCCACCGAAGACCCCCTGAATCCTCTGGGCGGCCCTGAATCAAGTCACCCCTTAACCATCCATCTCTGTGTTAAGCTAAATAGATAGAGCTGGTGCCCAGGCAGCATGCAGGAGAGATCTTTGTGATGGATCTCAAGGTTCCAACCTTTCTGCTGAACCCTGTGGGTGTCAAGATGAGGCCACATGATGGGATTTCTCTTTTTTTCAAGTTGCTTTTTTAAAAACCTAGGAAATTACACACAAAAACTGCATATGTACAAGGAGGCCAAATTAAGGTTGTATTTCCTGACTCCTGTGTGCTTGGCTTTGCAACTTTAGTAATGTTCTTTTAAAGTAGGGTTTAAAAGATCTGTATGTTTATTTTGATCCCACTCTTCCCATATGATTCCTTCATACTACATTTGTGATGTAGAGACAAACACACAACAGCAGTCGTTCTATGTTTTAGGGAGCATATTCTGGCTACTAATACTAATGTTTGTAACCAATAGCACTTAGGTAGTGTTTAGACATTAGGTAAATAAATCTCACACTGCTTGTATGGTAAGTAATATCTTCATTTTATAGAGGGGCAGTGTAGAACACCAGAGGATGAGTGAACTGTTCAAGATTACAATTGGAGTAATTCACCATTATGCAGAGGGCCAGCACATGGACAAAAGTGACTTTACACACCTCCAGGATTCTGGTCTGCTCCAGGGGCTGATTTAGCCCCTGGTATCAATTAGAGTAGCCAGAGGGCTGCTCCGAATTATGGCAGCTTTCCCTCAAGCAGCATTTGGGCTGCTTCACCATCCAGAAGAGCTGGAGTGCCGAGCACGTGCCAGTCTCTCTTGCAGAGTTGTAGTCTACCTCTCTTTACAGATTCCCCCAAAATAAAATCAGAGAACTGCAGTCCCCACTATCATCCTGCAACAAAAAAGCCCTACAAAAATAGACAGGCCTTTCACTAAACACAATATTGGCTGGTTCTGTCAGACAATTGGAGGAAGAGAATTCCAGAGCTCAGAGCTCACCAGAGCCCTGCCTTTGAACCCCAAACAATCCTAGTTAGTGGCTGTTAGCAAAAACATCCTAGCTCCTCTCAACTGCCAGGGTAGCACATGAGGAAAGAGGCAGATTCTAAGGAAGCCAGGCAAACTCATGTAGGACTTTCATGATCAAAATTTAACACCTTGAATTGCACCCAGGTGCAAACTGGAAGATTCTAAAAGCTTTGGAGAACAGCTGCTATCTGGTTGTTAAGGAGTCCTTGTGGCACTTTAGAGACTAACAAATTTATTTGGGCATAAGCTTTCGTGGGCTAAAACCCACTTCATCAGATACATGGAGTGAAAAATACAGTAAATAATATAAATATTACAGCACATGAGAAGATGAGAGTTGCCTTATCAAGTGGGGGTGGGAGTGAGGGGGTCAGTGCTAACAAGGTCAATTCAATTAAGGTGGAAGTGGCCCATTCTCAACAGTTGACAAGAAGGGGTGAATATCAAGAGAGGGAAAATTACTTTTGTAATGCTAACGAGGCCAATGCAATCAAGTTGGACATTGCCCATTTCCAACAGTTGACAAGAAGGTGTGAGTATCAGCAAAGGGAAAATTACTTTTTGTAGTGACCCATCCACTCCCAGTTCAGGCTTTATTTAATGGTGTCCTGTTTGCAAATTAATTCCAGTTCTGCCATTTCTCGTTGAAGTCTGTTTCTGAAGTTTTTTTGTTGAAGAATTGCCACTTTTAAGTCTGTTATTGAGTGTCCAGGGGGATTGAAGTGTTCTCCTACTGGTTTTTGAATGTTACAATTCTTGATGTCTTATTTGTGTCCATTTATTCTTTTGTGTTGAAACTGTCCGGTTTGGCCAATGTACATGGCAGAGGGGCATTGCTGGCACATGATGGCATTTATCACATTGGTAGATGTGCAGGTGAATGAGCCCCTGATGGTGTGGCTGATGTGGTTCGGTCCTATGATGGTGTCCCTTGAATAGATATGCAGACAGAGTTGGCAAGGTGGTTTGTTACAGGGACTGGTTCCTGGGTTAGTGTTTCTGTTGTGTGGTGTGTAGTTGCTGGTGAGTATTTGCTTCAGGTTGGGGGGCTGTCTGTAAGTGAGGACTGGTTGTTGTTTTTCACACCACTAATTTATCAAGCCTCACATCCTGCACCAGCTGTAGCTTCTGAATATTTGTTAAAGGTAGCCCCCTTTCAATAAGCCAGTTTGGAGACCACCAAGACAAGGATGATAACAATGAGGTGCACACCAGATAGAAACAGTCACAGTCAGCTAGCCCATGTTGGGGAAGCCTGTGTCACACTAAAGGGTCAGCATTCCACTGCCAGTATATAAAAGGGGAGAGTTTCAAAGAAGAGTTTGGTGCCCAACTCCCATTGACTTGCAGAATGCACATGTGAGAGGGTTTAACAGTGTGTCATAAAGACCACGGTTGGGTGTGATGACAATCTGTGGCTCCAAATCTGAAATATTCATTAGCATTCTTATTTTCCAAAGATGTTCTAGTCTAGACATGGCACAGCAGAATAAGAATTACTAACAAGAATAAGAATTACTGTACCGCACAATTACTGGAGTAAATGTTGCATCTGACAGTAATAGGTTAGTAAGCATTATGCATGATGCATTTTAAGGTCCATTTCTTCTTCATTAATGATGCACATTACTCCTGCTGCTCTGCAGACTACTAGCCAAAATCACTAAGATAATTAATGAATATTCATTTTTAAAGGGTTTGTGACACTTGAGGGTCTGAAGTAACTCGTTACCTGTCACAATGAGGCACTGAAAACACTTAAGATGTTTGCTAGTTAAATGCCAGCTATCTACTGAAAGGCACGTACTCAAGTTGTAGTCTCAGAACTTTTTAGGAATATATTAGTTGCAGCAAATAGGCCCGTGGCTACAGACAAACGGCACATAGCACCAGTGGCTTTACACTTCTCTGATCCTGCTGATGCTGTGCAAGGTCACTTCCACCCCCACCCAGTCCCATAAGCATAGGAGATCTGTTATTGTCACACCAGCTAGGAGTCAGTTGGCAGTTATGGAGAGGATGGAGCAAGGAAGAACAAGGGTTATAGCAATATGGTCACATGAGATGGTCAGAGGTGGACAGGAGCTCTTACATCACTGAGAACATAATGATTAAACTCTTACTACTCTTGCTCTTAGGCTAAGATTAAGCAATTAGAACTGTTTTCTTTTTTTTAAAAAACTGCATTGTTCACAGTGCCTAATATTATCTTCTAAAAACTAGTCTGAGGGCTAAATCTTCTGAGGAACAGAGCAGACTGAAAGCCCTCAGCAGCTCCATACCGTGCTGGTTCATAACATGGCTAGAAAGCAGAGTCGCTGGGCCCAGGAGGGGCAAGTACTGCTATTTCTAAAAGTTTCACTATGCAGATTGTAGGTAGCAGAAACATAGAGGAAGAAGTGGGGGACAAAAGTGAAGGTGGGGGCTATTTGTTTTTTATTTAGATACTAAGAATCGTGTGGCAACTTATAGACTAACAGATGTATTGGAGCATAAGCTTTCGTGGGTGAATACCCACTTCGTAAGACGCATGTAATGGCTACCCCTCTGATATTTAGATACTGTTCTTTTTCAAATGTACATGCTTTTATTTTTTGCTTCCCCTTTTTTGCTACTGCTCCAGTGTATTCTGTTGCAATACAGACTTAACCTGAAAGACAGGTTGTAACAGGGTAATTCTAACAATAAGTAACCTCCGTGTATTCTGAACAACTTTGCGCTAAGGATCTAAACTCTCTTAAAACAAGAGGTTGAAATTCACACCCTGTACTATGGGTGAACCCAAAGCCTATGTACTACTTAAATCCTCAAAATAGGCCTGGTGCTGGCCTCTGCATAGGGTGAATTTCATCCTTGGGGAAATCTTACCTGTGACAGTGTACCCCATAAGGCTTTATGGGGAGGGGGTGCTTATAAATGTATGTATGACATAACTGGAATATGTTTTGTGCTGCCTGTGCCATGTAACATATCTCCGTAAGGGTTATGATCTACTATATCTATTCATCCTATTTGTACCTATATATCATTTTCTACTCGAGGTTAAGAATATGGGCTGTATGCTTGCCTGATTTCTAAGTAAGCTTTGTGAGGCATTTGGTCAGCTTCTTTAGGAAGGAATTCGCCAGGTTAAGTACCTGATCAGGAGACACTTAGGGAACAATGCATCTTGGAATGCTCCAATCCACATGAGACGTCTTCCTGGAGACATGCAAGATGCCACGTGGACAATGGCATCGGCCTGCAAAGACTGAGTCATGCAGGGGCATGTGACTTGTCCAGGTGACTCCAAAACTCCATCTTGGAGCTGGACTTTGCATAGGAGGGAGGAGGGGGGTCTCCACCCACAAGAGAGAGTCTATTTAAACCCAGGGGAGACCCCTCCATTTTGTCTTCAGCTGGCTAAAGAAGGAGCCTCTCCACCCCCCACTCCCCCCCCAGGATACTTGAAGAAGTCTGAAACAAAGGACAGTAACTACAGGGGGTGTGAGTGATTGCTGGACCCAGGCTAAAAGGAGCTTAGCCTGTAAAAGGGAGCACTCTGGAACTGGTGAGGAAATTATCGGTATTCAGTTTGATTAGGCATAGGTTTGCGCATTTTATTTTATTTTGCTTGGTGACTTACTTTGTTCTGTCTGTTACTACTTTGAACCACTTAAATCCTACTGTCTGTATTTAATAAAATCACTTTTTATTTAGTAATTTACTCAGAGTATGTATTAATACCTGGGGGAGCAAACAACTGTGCATATCTCTCTATCAGTGTTATAGAGGGCGAACAATTTATGAGTTTGCCCTGCATAAGCTTTATGCAGGGTAAAACGAATTTATCTGGGTTTAGACCCCATTGGGAGTTGGGCATCGGAGTGCTAAAGACAAGCACACTACTGTGAGCTGTTTTCAGGTAAACTTGCAGCTTTGGGACAAGTGATTCAGACCCTAGATCTGTGTCTGGAGCCAAACAGGAGTGTCTGGCTCAGCAAGACAGGGTGCTGGAGTCCTGAGCTGGCAGGGAAAACAGGAGCAGGGGTAGTCTTTGCGCATTGGGTGGCAGCTCCCAAAGGGGTTTCTGTGATCCAACCCGTCACATTACCTACCCCCATGTATCTTCTGGGCCCCACATGAATTCTTTGTAGAATCCATTGGTCTGACCAGAGCTCCCTTTGCTGAGCCTTGAAAGAAGAGAGAAGCTATCATATTGAACAGAATCGAAGAGAGTCACAAAGTAGCCAAACCTTACATCTCAGCACTGCTTTGTGTTACTGCAGTGATCATGGTGATGTGGACCCATGATGCTGCGCAAATAGCAATGCAATACTGGGAGAGCCTACTCCAATTACTTTGTAGCTCACGCCCATGCCATTCACTGAATAAGTGGCTATCTAGCTCCTCATGGATAAGTCCTACTGATTTAGTATCTTTCCAGTTGTAGCTTTCTAACCATCATGCAAAAAAGCTTTACCACCCTTAGTGAAAAATGTTCACTGCAGCTGGGACGGGCATTAAATTTAAAACCTGTTCCTCCATCATATAACAAAGAGTTTTTAAATGCAAAACTTTTTCAAACAAAATAAGTTTCAAATTCTTTAAAGCAACACCAGCTTTTGGGGTTTAATAGTTTCTAAGGCATGCAAGCAGTTTCCTCCAAGTATCTGCACAGTACAGTGCCCCTAATCTTAAAGCAACTGCTAACCATAGTGTTCTTTTTGTCTTTTTTATAGGTTCCCACTGGACATCAACATTAACACCAAGTAAGAGTGAGAAAAGGACCTAGTCCTTACACGTTCATTAAAGGGAATTGAATGCAGGGAGGGGAGAACCGAATGACAGAGGAAGCATACATATAAAGGAAGCTCCAGGGAGAGAGAATGAGTTCGAAGTATAGCACTAAAATGGAGAGGAGACATATATTTGTTGCTTTAAGAAATAGTTTCTCCTGATAATTCAACTGAACATAATATTACAGCAGGAGACACTGAAAACATACAGGGTACAGGCACAAAATTAAAGCTATCTAAAAAGGCTAAAGAGAGATTAGGTTGCAGTGGAAAATCGATACAAGAATAAAATATTTACCAAGATATTCTAAGATGCTTATTATAGTCACTGTTAATTCTTGTATCACTTTTCTTTTAATTAGCAAGTACTGGCAGATCTCAGGGGGCAATGGTTTTCTGTGCCAGTCGCTCAGCTGGTATTGTCCTTTCGACCGCTCTTTGGAGTTATCAGAGAGCAGGCTCTTCTGTACTCTGTTCTTTTGTCTCTTCCAGCTCTTTCTAGAACTTCCCCTCCTGTAACCAGGAGGACTAACCCTCTCCCTATACTCCAAGACTTGCATAGATCATTTTCTGTTTGTTAAACATCTTCCGAATTCACATTCAGGATGGGGAGTATAGGTGGGTGGGCCTGGTGTGGGGGAGAATTTTAGCTAATAAAACTGGTAACTGAGTACCAGTTTGTATTCCTTTACCCATTTTATCTTTTTAATAGAGATTCCTTTTAACTGTTGCAGTTTTCATTGAGAGTCTCATATATAAAAAATGCCATGTGATTTATCCTACTGGTTCCTGTAAATGGTTTAGTCTTCAGTCAGTCAGTCACATAAGTGGGTGTTTCTATGCATCATTTAATGAAGTGAGCTAGAAAAAAACACAAGAATGAATTAAAATCCTTAGCTTCTCACCTGCTAGAGTTGAACACGCATGCCGAGTTCTGGGGACCACGTTTATTGTGACAAGCCTTTCTGTTTAATTTGTTTCTGTTACTGGATTTAAACAGTATCCATGATCAGTTGAATTTGTGCTTTCTGTTTGCTTGCCTAATTCTTGCTATAGCAAGTACAGGTAATGTAATGAATGTTTTGATAATATTCCTCTGAGAAATCTGAAGAGATAGCACTGAATTATGAAAGTTATTAGAATTATCTCAGGCTCTTTATGATGGCTTATGAATTCCATTCCCGCATTTTCACTTCCCAGCAGACAGACACCCCAGAAGAGGTAACTTGTACTTTGCAGAGATAAGGGCGTTGGACGATGATTATATTATATTATATTATATTATATTATATTATATTATATTATATTATAGCATTTAAAGATGCCAATCAAAATCAGGGCCCCGTTGTGCTAAGCACTGTACCAATAATGTAGTGCCCATCTTTAAAAAAGGGAAGGAGGAGGATCCGGGGAACTACAGGCCAGTCAGCCTCACCTCAGTCTCTGGAAAAATCATGGAACAGGTCCTCAAGGAATCAAATCTGAAGCACTTAGATTAGAGGAAAGTGATCAGGAACAGTCAGAATGGATTCACCAAGGGCAAGTCATGCCTGACTACCCTAATTGCCTTCTATGAGGAGATAACTGGATCTGTGGATGAGGGGAAAGCAGTGGATGTGTTATTCCTTAACTTTAGCAAAGCTTTTGATACGGTCTCCCACAGTATTCTTGCCACCGAGTTAAAGAAGTATGGGATGGATGAATGGACTATAAGGTGGATAGAAAGCTGGCTAGATCGTCGGGCTCAACGGGTAGTGATCAATGGCTCCATGTCTAGTTGGCAGCCGGTTTCAAGTGGAGTGCCCCAGGGGTCAGTCCTGGGGCCAGTTTTGTTCAATATCTTCATTAATGATCTGGAGGATGGCATGGACTGCACTCTCAGCAAGTTTGCAGATGACACAAACTGGGAGGAGTGATAGATACACTGGAGGGTAGGGATAGGATACAGAGGGACCTAGACAAATTAGAGGATTGGGTCAAAAGAAACCTGATGAGGTTCAACAAGGACAAGTGCAGAGTCCTGCACTTAGTACAGAAGAATCCCATGCACTGTTACAGACTAGGGGCCGAATGGCTAGGAAGCAGTTCTGCAGAAAAGGACCTACGGGTTACAGTGGATGAGAAGCTGGATATGAGTCAACAGTGTGCCCTTGTTGCCAAGAAGGCTAACGGCATTTTGGGCTGTATAAATAGGGGCATTGCCACCAGATTGAGGGACGTGATCATTCCCCTCTATTCGACATTGGTGAGGCTTCACCTGGAGTACTGTGTCCAGTTTGGGGCCCCACACTACAAGAAGGATGTGGAAAAATTGGAAAGAGTCAAGCGGAGGGCAACAAAAATGATTAGGGGTCTGGAGCACCTGACTTATGAGGAGAGTCTGAGGGAACTGGGATTGTTAGGCTGCAGAAGAGAAGAATGAGGGGGGATTTGATAGCTACTTTCAACTACCTGAAAGGGGGTTCCAAAGAGGATGGATCTAGGCTGTTCTCAGTGGTAGCAGATGACAGAACAAGGAGTAATGGTCTCAAGTTGCAGTTGGGGAGGTTTAGGTTGGATATTAGGAAAAACTTTTTCACTAGGATGGTGGTGAAGCACTTGGATGGGTTACCTAGGGAGGTGGTGGAATCTCCTTCCTTAGAGGTTTTTAAGGTCAGGCTTGACAAAGCCCTGGCTGGGATGATTTAGTTGGAAATTGGTCCTGCTTTGAGCAGGGGGTTGGACTAGATGACCTCCTGAGGTCCCTTCCAACCCTGATATTCTATGATTCTATGATTCTATGAATAGTAAGCAATAATCCCTGCCAGAAAGATCTTAAAATCCTAGACAAGGCAAAAATAGGATAGGAAGGGAAACAGCGAGATGAAGTGACTTTTCCAAGGTCGCACAGCCAATATGTAGCAGAGCTGGGAATAAAATCCAGATCTCATGACTCTCAGTCTAGTTGCTTCCAACCAGACATGTTGCATGATAAACATTCCCGTGAATACCTGTTGTTTCTAGTTATCTGGAAAATGCAACAAACCTGTAATATCCAGCAAGCCTGTAGAGAAGCAATCCTGCTCCTTCTCCTCCTCTTCAGCTGTAGGCAAGGTATTATTTTATAGTTGAGTAGATCGGTATGCAGGGCCGGCTCTGACTTTTTTGCCACCCCAGCGCGGCAGGGGAGGGCGGCTGGAGCCCCGGGGGGAGGGCGGCAAGCCTCGGTCGGGGCTCCTCTCTCCCCGGCGGCCAGAGCGCCGAGGGGAGGGCGGCGGGCAGTGAGCCCGCCGTGGCTCCACTGTCCCCGGCGGCCAGAGCGCCGGGGGGAGGGCGGCGAGCCCGCCTGGGGCTCCACTGTCCCCAGCAGCCAGAGCGCCGGGGGGAGGGCGGCGAGCCCCGGCCGTGGCCCCACTCTCCGCGACGGCCGGAGCTGGAGCACCACGCTGCCCCCCTCCAGGTGCCGCCCCAAGCACAAGCTTGGTGGGCTGGTGCCTGGAGCCGGCCCTGTCGGTATGTTATAAACACAGGGTTATGGGCAAAGTAAGAAGAATAAATTAAAAACTGAAGCTTCCCTCAAGATTGGCCTTGAGTTCGAAATTAGTACAGCAGGGGACAGCCCATGCTCTAAGGCTTAGCTGGGTCTCACGCTCAGTTTGTTACTACAATTATATGCTATCCCTACATGTTTACAGTACCGATATAAGAAAATGATAGTCTAGAGTTTAAGGCACTGGACTGGGCCGCAGGAGCTTTGAGTTCAATTTCTGGCTCTGCCACAGATTTCCTCCGATCTTGGGAAAGTGACTTAATCTCTGTGTGTGCCTCAATTTCCATCTGTAAAATGGGGCTTTCCTTTTTCTCACTCTATTTAGATTATAAGCACTTTGGGATGGGGACTGTCATGTGAGTGTGTATGTGTGTGTGTGTGTGTTGTGCGTGCGCAGTCTGTGGTACAGTGGGATTCCATCTTGAGCCTCTAGGGGCTACCATAACATAAATAAAAAAGTAATAACTATACTATGTACTATACATAACACTACTATATACTCTGCCTGTGGCACATAATAGGCTAGTCTCCTGTGGGCTGTGTAATACCTTGGTCTACTTTTAGTTATTGGGTTAGTTATTACTTTTAGTTACCTTTAGTGAGGGTGATGTTGGTGGCCTGTGATATACAGATGAGTCAATCTATTGGTCCTTTCTGGCCTTCAGCTCTATGACTCTATGTGCTATTAGCTCTCTTGAATCCACCTTTCTCTTTTTTTTTTACTCCATTGTAGGATAGCTATTTCTTATATTGTATCTGTTTGTAAATACTATGCCTTACTATTGTTTTATTATAGTTAGGCACCTAACACTTTGTTTACACAGGCCATTTGCCCAGTTTGTATGCTCAGTTGCAGTAATTGTACATGCAGTTCTAGGTGCACAATACCACATCTTGTGTGACTCAGACTTCTTTTTTTTTTTTTAAATGTAGTCGTGTGTGCAGTGAAATGTAAGCACGGAAGCACAGGTGTTTGCTTTTTCTTTCAAATTCAGTGATTTCGTTTTTCTTTAACCTTTCTGCAGTGAGGTAATAAACTACTTGGGTAATTGATACCTGACTCAGATTCAGATTAGTGCCCAAAGGTAGAAAACAGTGCTTAGAAAACAGATCCTGGAAAATCCCTAGAGAACTCCTAGTGCTGATTAAACTAACCAACCATTTCTGTCTATAAACACAGCAGAGAGAGCATTCATCTCCTACGAAAACACTTGACTTGCAAGAAAGTGGTTAAAGTTCTGAAGTTTCAGCCTGTTGTGTTCTTTCATTTATTATTGGTTTCTGCCTCTGGATTCTTTTAGTCAGACTTATCGTCATTGCTCTTTTCGATGCATGTCTAATCTTCACCCACAATTTTATTTATTTATTTTTGCATGGCAGGAAATATCTGTACTGAAACAGTGAACAGTACTGGAACTTCCTACCATTGAAAACAGTATGGAGTGCACACTCAGAGTGTGTGTGTGTGTGTGTGTGCGTGTGTGTGTGTGTGTGTGAGAGAGAGAGAGAGAGAGTACGCAGATGGTCCCAGGGCTGGATGCTATGCTACATTCACAGGACACAGTGCACATTCCTGATGAGTATTTTCTCCTAGCCCACAGCAGATTCCCCTCAGCTAGACTCCTCCCCATTGCAGAGCCCAGGTCACCAAAGCAATTTGTCAGCCCAAATGATACCTTCTCTGTTCTTTAAAACACATATGTCAGTGGTGGCGAGGGAGGGAAGGAGCTGGTTGCATAAAATTAAAGAGGAGGGTGCTATTACAAAACAAGGTCTGAATTAACCTGAGAGATAATTAGTTTCTTTGCCAATAGGTCATGGCAGTCCCGGTAGCAATGACAAACAAGCGGATAATGACCAGTATTCCAGTGAGTACATATGTTTCTTCAATCTCTGTCTTTTGAATTTGCTGGTAAAAACTGTTTGGTTTTAGGTGAGTGAACAGCAATGGTCCTGCTAATGAAGGTGGGGGGCTGGACTCGATGACCTTTCAACGTCCCTTCCAGTTCTAGGAGATGGGATATCTCCATTAATTATTTATAATTATAAACAAGAAGCCTTATCTCAGTCCTTCCTGGATCATGGACCCCATTACGAAACCGATTGAACTGTCTCTGTTATAAGGCTTTACTCTTAGAGAAGCAGGGCTTAACGAGCACTGAGCGAACACTACTCTCAACTCAAAGCAGTGCAATTATTCCCAGGGACTGAGGGCAATGGGACATGAGTGAAAAACTTCAACTCAGTCGCTCCACTGAGTGATGACCTGGGGAAATGCAGGACTAAATTGCTTACCTTTCACAAACCTTTAATTTGGCACTGAGAGAGCCAGTCAAGGCACAGGGTAAATGTGTGCAGTTCTAGGTTCTAGTCTCCAAACTTCTTCAAGCAGTTGGTCTGAGGGTGCTACTCCCTTTCTTGTATATGATAAAACATGTGTACATCTTGTGGGGAAGTGTTATTGCAGGTCTGCTTTCTAATACCCTTTCTAATATTTGCTCAGCTATATACACATTCAGTTTTCTCTAAGATCTAAACTTAGCTCCAGTGCAGATATAGCTATATTTTAAATCACCTCAAGAAACTTTTTGGAAAGGATCAACTCCATCCTTGGTGGAGCCATGAAGATGCTACTTCCCATTTTATCCGCGTACCATGGAGGCCCTTCTAAGTGGCCACCATTTTTTTTTAACTAGATCAGCTCTTCCTTTGGATCCAAGTAGTATCTCTGCTAGTGCTTCGCCTGTCAGAAAGACTGCTATTGAATAATGCAAAGTATCCCCCCACTGCTCTTCCCCAGAGTCTGAACCTATTGCTTCTTCATCACTCTTAGCCTGGAGAGAGCTGGCGGTGTTCTGGGAAATAAAGCTAGGTTTCCCAGAATCCAGACAATACCACTGTTTAGACAGTGAGAGAAGGTTGCTGTTGAATTGATGCAGTGCTCTATCAGCTTGGGGAGTGCTAGTGTATGTCTGGGAATCTCCCATGTTGCAGGGCAAAGAACCCTCCTTTAGGCCACCAGGCTAGTCTGTTAAACTTGAACCTGAAGGATGGAGCCATGAAAAATTATAATTAGAGAGAAACTGGGCCATTTTCCAGAAAGTGTCTCTTATTACATAAATCTTTCCTTGTACGTGTTCTTACTACTTGGCTGGGAAACACCTGTCAGGAAACAACAGATGGTGGGAAATAATAAAAGGAGACAAACTGCCTCATTTTTAAAAGAAATCCTTCTTTTTGTATCTCTGGTCATAGGTATTGTGCAGAATGTTACTAAATTGTGTAACTCCTACATGCCTTTCTGTGATTACCATATTAAAAAAGAAATAATCACTTTAGTCACTGAATTTCAAATCTGCCTTGTTTTGCAGTACATGATTTTTTTTTTTTAATTGTTCCTGGAACATGGGTGCTGAAAATGTATATTGGGGCTATTAACTCTCAAGGTGAACATTTTGTATTTTTATCACGATTAGAGTATTCCCATGTGGGGAGAAATTATAATCTTAATGGCCTAAAGACATGTGCATGGGAACACACTCTGTATTGTTAGGAGTCTGATATTTAAGACAGAGATTCCAGAATGATGAGGGATGGGGGAGGAAGCCACTAGATCTTCCTTTGTTGCCTAAAGCCCTGGTTTTCAAAAAGGCTGCAAGCCTGACACCTAGTGAATGCATGAGGAGTAACAAATGTAACAAGTTTCAAGAGAAATTAATAGCTTCAGCTGTACTGATGGTGGAGGGGCTAAGAGAACACATGAATTTGTTTGATATTTATATATGTTTAAAGTTATGCCAGTGGAATGTGGTTGGTAAAATAATTTTCTCCACTTTTTGCAGGTATTATTTTGCCAGTTGTGATTGCCTTGATAGTAATAACCCTTTCTGTGTTCATTCTGGTGGCTTTGATCAGAATGTGCCGGAGGACAACCACAGGTATTTGTTCAACATTTTTCTGCAGCCAGGAAGGCTTCGATATATTATTCATTATGAAAGTAATACTGCAAATGTTTGTATTAAAATCTGACCTAGCATACAAATTTTATTGTATTCGGATAAATAACTGTGCTGATTTTAAAATATTTAGTCAAAAAAGGAATTAACACTTCTTTATTAAGATTACTATGGGGTATATGTAGGGGAGGAAACAACACCTCTTGTAGAGAACACAAATCCAATATGTTTAATGCTTTCTCTTCTTTAGCAGTTACCTAACAAACAGCTGTGCTGACACTGTCAATGACTGTAGTCTGCAGAGAGAAATTGCTTGGAAAAGCAAGGGGCAAAATAAGTTGCATTTGTTGTTAAAATCAGCTGTGTTCATTTTAGCTCTGTTCAAAACGCAAGGAAAAAAATCAATTTTTCCTTTTTTTGGCGCGATCCCATGTTTATATTTTTCCTTGTCCACATAAAATCCCAGGGAAAGCAGTATTTTCGTCAATAAGCAGCGATTTGGACAGAGCAGTCTGCCACCTTTTCCAGTATTGCCCATAAAATATTGAGGCTCACAGGGGGAAATAACTTTACTACATCAATTTTGCCAAACGTATTGGGGAGTGAGCTTAGTGGGCTAGAGGCAAATGCAGTGCGTTACTAAGTAGGAGACACAAATTTGAATCCATAATGTGGTCTCTCTGCTTTCAAGCTGGCAAGAGCTGGGAGCTCTGTGCAGCGATTTAGCTGTGAAATTCCTGGGGGCTGGAAATGTGAAGTCATAACAAGGCCTTGAAGCTACAGGCCAAGGTAAATAGCATGTTGTAATAACTTTTGCAAATGACAATGCAAACCGCAAAAACATAGAAGGGAAATGATTCCTTGCCTGGAAAATTACTGAATCTTCATTGCCAAGAAGTGAAGATTTTAGGTGGAGAAAATTTCTCTGGCTTTCCCCCTGCAAATACAAACTCAATCAAAGCAAATTCATTTTAAAATTGTAATGAATATTTGTGGATATCTTTTGAAGTATTTGCCTAGCTCTAGCTCACTAAACATCCACACTCTTAAAACCGGTGCTGTAGAAATATATCTAATCTAACCCCCACCCAACCACCTACCCACAGGACAAGAATAAAGAATGTGGAATACATAGCATGCATAATTCATTATTTGGGGGTGTCCACTTCTTGTCTAGAAGGCTAGAGACTGCAACATGGTAACTTTGGAGTATTACAGATATGTAAAGGAAGGGAAAACTTTTGTGTCTCAAATCACACCATGATGATACTGTCATCACATTGTACTCTGATGTTATGTGTTGATCCAATGCCATGAAATTAGGATCAGTGTGAAAACACTGATGCATGAGAAGCCCCAAACAAAAAGTTCAGGCCTCTAACTGTCCTTGGGATGTGGGGACAGTGGGAGTTCCAAACATGGCATGGCTGCAAAATTAAGCTTGCAAGATCTGGAACAAACCCATGAAAACTGGGATTATTCTGTGATGGGCACTGATTGTAACTTGGACAATCTATACAGGAAAAACCATGCAGCAGTTCCTTTTAGCTTCATGGTCTTGTTGTGTGACCTTTTGTGAGTCATTTAATCCTTGTTCCTGAGTTTCTGTAAAAATTATGATAATTATACTTGTCCACCTTTACAAATCATGTTGATCCTGCATGATAAGTACAAGTTGTTATTCCTGTTTATTTATTATTTTATTAATATTTGATGCAGAGCTACAAAATCTCAAAATAGGCTTATGCTAGTCATGGCTGGTTTTGAGCCTGTTATTTAGCCCACATCTAGGCAATCAGAATAACATAAATTTGTTTCTTCTTCTAGAGGGACAAGAGAATGGAACTGAACAGTAAGTTAAACTATGCCCCTGCATTCCTTTAAGTCTAGTCACGTGGCTCTTATGAAGACAGCAATTTCTCCATGTTCTTAATTTTCTCCACTGAAATATAATAAACTGTTAACACCCATAAAAATACCCAAAAGGGGGAAACGCCATTTTGAGAGTATGTCTCTCAGGGCACAGTTGTGCCTCTTTGTTTTTTATTGTCCGTTTCCTCTTTCTCTCCTTTTCTTTCCCATCTCCCTTCTTTTTTCTCTGGTTTCTCTTTTATTGTTTTTTATTTTTGTATTTCTTTTTTTTTCTTTTGCTCTCCTCCCCATTCCCTAACTCACTAATTCACTTCAATTCAATTAGACTGCATTAGCATGATGAGCTGTACACGTGTTGTCACAGAGTAAAATTGAGACAGATCCATCAGACTACATGCTTCTCGGGATGGCTGGAGGGTCCGCTGCTGACTCAGTGGGGCCGAGACATGTAACCATGAAGCCGAACTGTGTTTTGAGTGAAGAAACCCAAAGCTTGGCTGGCGAGCTGCTTCTTGTACCTGTAGCCCTGTATGCTTGAGCTGCTTCTGTGGCCAGGTGTATTAGGAGCAGAAAAGGAAGCTTCTCTCGTCCCACAGCAGCTTCTCCCATTAGCCCTCTCCTCTGCACACCCACTTTGAGAAATGTTGGTTTAGGCCCTACAATCAGAGTGATGCAAGAAAACCTTTGTATCCATGCAAAGCCCTACTGAAGTCAGTGGGGGTTCCCAACATGGCAGACTCCACCAGGATGGATCCTGTTACAGGATCATACCCTTAGTACTTTCTGCACTGACAAATATGCAGAACTCTGATGCTAATTGTCTGTTCAAATGTCTCCCAACTAAAACAGAGCCACAACAGATAAAGAGGGTGTCAAACTTCTTTCTGTAAAGACAGCTTCTCCTGAGACTGGTAAGTGGATGCTTTTCTTTGACCAAATTGGCCGGGGAGAAGAAGAGTTTGGATGTCAATTGATTTTTACACTGCCCCCGCCCCCTAAAAAATCACAACATGATTCCTTAGTAGCAGCCAAATACTGACTTGAAGTAAATGCAGACTCTGTCTTTAATGAAAGTTGGGGGGAAATTACTCTTGTCTGAGGAGATTAAAGCTATGTTTATAGCCCAAACCTAGAAACAATCATAATGACATTTAGTATTATGAATTTGCTCCATATTAGGAGCAAGTTCAGTATTCCCCTGGAATAGCCAGTTTTCCTGAGTAGAACTCCAACTGACCCAATAGTGTAGACAGAAGTACTTTCACGCTGTCAGGACGCTACATATGGAATAAGGACCTAAAATGCAAGTACTCAAGGACAACGGGTTGCAGAGCAGCTGTCCCACTCAATAAACGGTGGTCTGCAATATTTGCAGCCTAAGCATTGCGGCATTGAGAAGCTGACTTCACTGATTCTCATTGTCCCAGCTGAGAGAAATGCCAAATGGATGTAAAAGGTCTGATCTAAAGCCCATTGAAGTCAATGGGAGTCTCTTCAATAGGCTTTGGATCAGACCCAAACATTATAGTGAAAATAAATGTTTTTTTCAAAATTTGTTCAAATTCAATTTTTAAAACATGATTTTTTAAGTTTTTGTTGTCCCTTTAAACACCAGTCATCGATAAGAGCCCAAATCAAGGAAACGTAGTAAGTCTGGATAATTGATTCTTGTGACTTCACAAGAACACGTCTTTATTTTATCTATCTATCTATTTATTTATTTATTTATGTGGGGGACTTGCATTCTTACGTAAAGCAGGGTGAACCATTAACAACATATTTGACAAATAATCCCGTTCTTCTGTTAGCAAATGATCTGTGAACAGACTTTGTTCATTATTTCCAAAATTGTTCATTATTCACAATTCTTCAGCAAATGGTTGCTTGCAAACTACTTGCTAACGTACTTCTAGTATTTGCTGTTTATAATCTACTGTTCAAGTTATGTACAGTCAGCTATGTTTCTATCTTGTATGACTCCCATCCCCGCAAAGACCTTGGCTTTTAAGATGACCCAGGAAACGTTTCCAGGAGTGTAATCATGTGTGACCCATTATGCAGATATTTTTGTGAACAAAACTTGCCTTGATTATGAGTATTTGCAGAAAGCAAATAAAAGGAGTTGCAAATACTGTCTCCAAAATTCCTGCTTTTGGTTTGAATTAATGTGTGCAATTATTTTTTGCAGTATTCACCCAGCTCTGCTTCTATCACTCAGCAGTCTCTTCTGTTACAAAATACTGCCCTCATTACAGATTTACATTACAATTTACTCTGTCATGCACTAACTTGATGTTGTTTATTGTAAATTATTTACATCATAAAATCTGAAGGAGGAAACAGAGGATATATATATAATGTTTGTGAAAGGAATTAAACCTTCCTCATTTTAAGCATAATAAAATAATATCCCTACAGAACTGGAGGGGGAACTGGAGGTGGAGCTAGGAGCTGCAAGAAAATGTTGTGAAATGCAGAAGGACTGAGATAGTGATGTTTAGATCAAGACTCAGACCATGCTAATCTGAATCCCAGTTATTGCACCAAAAAAAGCAAAACCTCTCATGAGAACAACTGTCCTCATGATATTTGAGATTTCACTCCCTCCCCATCCCAATACAGGACCCTTCCTGACCTACATAGGCCCTTCCCCACTATAGCTGTAGGCACTTGCCATCACAAATCTGCAGGGAAAGAGTTCCTCAAGTCTCCACCCTTCTTCTTCCTCTTCCTGGAGTCTTTAATGGGTTCTGGCTGGCTGCTTCCCCCCCAGTGGCAGTTTCAAGGGGCTGCTACATAGCTGCTGCACCCTCCCCTCAAAATCCTATGTGATCTTCTGGAGCCTGATAGCTAACTCAAACCACCTCACACATATAGCAGTAAGGAGTGGTACAGTCTGTGGTCTATTGGCTGCATTGCAAATCCCGCCGCTCCCGTTGGCCTGCCTTGGAAACTGTTGCAGTCAAAAAGATCAGGCTCCAAATGCTTCGCCTGGCTGGAGCAGTACCCATTTATCCTAGGTTGGATGCAGAGCCACATTCCTTCACTCTCTAACTGACCCTGGCCTGGTGTTGCAAGACAAATGGAATCCAGGTCTTAGAAAACACAAAATTGAATTCCGGGGTTTGCTTGGATTTTTAAAAATGTATTACACCTCTACCGCAATATAACGCGAATTAGGATATAACGTGGTAAAGCAGCGCTCCGGGGGGGCGGGGCTGCGTGCTCCGGCGAATCAAAGCAAGTTCGATATAACGTGGTTTCACCTATAACGCGGTAAGATTTTTTGGTTCCCGAGGACAGCATTATATCGGGGTAGAGGTGTATTTGGAAACTGAGATCATAGGTGTATTTTAAGTGGGTTGGAGGAGTGTGTGTGTGTGTTTGTGTTTGTAAAATTGCAGTATTTCTTTAAAAAAAACTGCATAAAGCTTCTGGTAGTTACTAGATTTCTTGGACACCTACAGGACCTGATTCTTCCCTCTCGCCAATTTTAACACTGGAGTAACTCCATTGATTTCAGTGAGTTACTCCTGTTTTGAATCAGTTAAATGAGAAGAGAATCAGGTGCCCGGGTTTTACAAGATGGGGGCTGAGGTCTTTTTAATCAGCTTCTAGATCATAGGTTGGCTATCTGAACTCCTTCTGTGGAGAGAATGCTTAATATTCTCTTTTACTGAGGTATACTGTATGTTTGCTATATTTGGAAGATATGAGTCATAACCACTTAGGGAACATGAATTTCCCCCCTGGTTAATGCTATTCATATTTAATACACCTAACTCTTTTACTGATGAAATTCTACATTTTAATAAATGCTGAAATTAAACACATATCCACAGGTATAAAGGCCATTTTTCTTCTAAGTTTCCTAAAATCATTTAATTAAATTAAATTAAATTTTAAAAAAATATGAAAAAGGGTCCATTCATATTAAAAACGTGATGAAAATATTCCTTACTCACACAAGTCCTAACACCTCAAGGTATCTATTCATGTAAGAAAGATTTACTCACTTGAATCAGGCCCCAGAAGATCACATAGGATTTTGAGGGGAGGGTGCAGCAGCTAGGTTGCAGATTTGGGCCCAAAGATAGTCATTTCATAATAGCATAAATACACAGAAACATATAGAGTGTCAGACTAATTTAGTGAGTATACTAAAAACAATTACATTGTGAAAAAGTTATTCTGGAGCAATGTAAACTGTCGCAGTGCACCTGCATTCCCCCTCCGTGATCCAGCAGTGGCACCCACGTTTATGCTCCCAGCTCCTCAGCCATCAACTCTCTTGGGAAGAGACCCACATCTTTCTCCCTGGTGAAGGAGTGTTTTACCAGGCTGCCTAAATGGCCTGTGTCTGCATTTTGCTTTCTCCTCAGAGGCTATAAACAGTGTAATTGTCCACAGTTATAGGTTACCACACAGTTCTTTCTAAGCATGTAAATTCATGTGAGAGCATCACAGAGAAAACATATTAAAACACAATAAAAAAACTTACACACATGCTAATATGTTTACCAGAGATCACCCCTCAACTCCAAAAAGGGCTCTGGCAAGTGATCCGTCTTTTGAATTCCACCAAGGGGTTTTCCTGTGGTTAAAAGTTCATAACAGCTGCTGGCTCAGAACAATCACCTCCATGAATCTGAGAGTCACCCCTTTGTAAAGCTTGGGCTTTTGACCTTTAGATACCAGGAACAGGTAATCAGCAGACAAAGGTGCCCTCCTCAGGGTGTAGTTTCCAAAGGCTGAGTTTTTGCATAATTGAAGGTGATACCTTTATGCACACCTCCCCCTAGAGATTTCCTGGGAAATGCACTTAACTTTGTCCCAAAATTCATTCTGGTCTGGCACATTGTTTCAAATAGTCCTTTGAAGCTCATAATCCTTCCCAGTGTTTACATTGGCCACATCTCCCCTATAGAGACATACAAACCCACATAGCACATCAACTTTGCATCTATCATACAATGGACTGCAAAGCTATTTAAGCTTAATTCAATCAGATCTCTCAAAGATATTGCAGGAAATTGCCATATCTGTCATATAAACTTTTATATGCATTCCTTTTTTAAACTAGATTCAGGAAAAGCAATTCAATTAAAAGAGGAAATCATAGTATAAGCAGCTTCATTTTCACAAACAGCATTGAAAGGACTTCACTTTGTCTGCCATTGACTCTATTATTATTTTTATTGTGGTGCACATGTAATCTGCAAAAAGTTGAGGGTCTTAATCCAGGAAAGCAGTTAAAAACGTACATGTGTGAGTAGTTCTATCAAAGTCAATGGAGCTATTCAGTTTGTTAGTTAAACACATGCTTAAATGTTTTCCTGTATCTTAATCATCTCTCAATGGTTTTAGATGTGTCTTGCCCTCCAGGTGTATATTCAACCAATGGTAATGCTTCTGTTGTTTCACTGATTGGGTATGTTGTCACTCAATATTCCATGGAGGTGGAGTGCTTTGGGAAGTTTACATGAATGGCTAATCTTGATCTTGTATTTTAAGTAAGCTTTGTCAATAAGCACAGTTGGTGTTTTTGAATTTATCCACAGCAATTTGGTGATGAGGAAGGAACAATGACTTTTTAGAAAAGCAAATGAAACTACCAGGAAACATTCTGCCCTGACATGCAACCCTGGAAACTCACTGTCTTCAATGAGGTTGCATGGATGGGATGTGTGTCAAGGCAGAATTTTGCATCTGGTCTCTAGCAATAGAGAACAAAGGAGACTAGCCTATTTCAGCAGTGCATTTGGATCATACTTTAAAGAAGTAACGAAGAATTTTAGAACATATGGAGGGATATCTACAAATAATATTGAAGAAATGCAGAAAATGTCTTCCAATCAAAGAGTTGGCCCAAATACATTTGTTCTGCTGATGGACCTTATGACACTAGGAAAACCATGTAAAACCAAGTTTAATGTTCTCATCGTTTTAGAAACAAATAAGAAAAATGTGTGTGCTGAAGGATATATGTCTATAAGGTTTGGATTTCATGTGAGAGTTTAGTAGTACATTAGAACACCTGAGAAGTGAGATTAAAGCATAAGTGCAGCCTGTGGTGAAAATTTGACTTGGACAAGAACTTTGGATACTGTGTATAATTTGGAAAAGCCTTACATGGAGCATGCAGAGATATAACTTTGCCACTCCAGACTGTCTATGTGGCATGTGAAGGGCTCTGCTTGCTAGCAACAAGAAGTCATCACACACTGCATCACAACAGTCAGCCAGGAAAATGGGTGAATATATGAGCTTATGTTGGGTTTTCCTGTTCTAGGACTGAGCATTCACCACAGAGTTCTATATATGACATTTCAACTTTAGGCATGTTTCCAAAGAATGCATGATAATGCAGGATTTTCTATGACAAGCGAGAGACAAGTACAGTCATCACCCAGATATAGTTGTCTAACATCTTAAAAACCCAACATGACATCCTAGCTACCTCCTTCTGTAGTGGGAGCTGGGTTCTCATATACTTCGTTGTAGACTGTGTATTTATTAACCTCCTAAAAGGCAATTGAAAGAAGTGGATCTGTAGAAAGCACTGAGGCATAGTATTTGGAGTGAGGATGTCCCATAAATATGAACTGCACATGGTAGAACTGTACTGATACATAGATAATGGATCATAAATCATCACTTTGGAACCAAGACTGGAGTAGCTGCACTAGCAGCTGTCTGACTGTAGCAATGGTCCTTGATATTGTTATCACACCAGTATGATATTTAATATAAAGTCTCCTGAGAATGTGGCAATGTAGAAGTTATTGCAAAGATGCCTAGAGAAATCCAGACACCTGAATGTACTCTGATACACCAGGTGTCATTCCTTCCAAAATAACCTGTGGTGCAGAGAGAGAGAGAGTACAGAGTAGGATGTATGACAGACATTGGAATATGTGCACATTGTGGCACTTACACGACTCTCAGAGCAAATGCCTATGCAACTGTATTTTGGATCGATGATTTTCCATCGTTTCACAATTAGGGCATGCCCCCATCTTCTCTCCCCTGGAGAGTCAATGTTTTGTTTAAGCAATTTGTTCTGTCGAGCACATTTAACCACAAATATGTCCTGAGACATGATGCCCTCATGCTGTTGTTGGAACCATGTCGGAGGAAGACAAGGAATTATCCCTCCATCTACAGGCCCAGAGACCGGGCGTCTTCTGTGATGAGCACATGCACATCTGGGTGATGGGGCTTAAGGAGGTAAGGCACCTGTTTGTTTTTTGAGGTTTTCAATGTCTGTTTGACCTAGCGGGAGCTCAATCCCGGGGGCCCTGCTCATGCCAAAGTGAGTTTGGCTATGGGGAATGGTTCCACATCAGACCCCATTTTTCAATTTGCACTAGTGGTTTCATTCTCTCTCATTTCCTTCATTTCTTCTAGGATCTACAGGGAGGAATCCAGGGTCACCTGAAAGTGCAAGCCCCTCTGATGTAGGAAGTGCTTTCTATTCCCTCTTTCTCTTATGAGGAGACCTCCAATGCAGGTCAGCAGGCAGCAGACCACTGGCATACTCAATGCCTGAAAAAGGTAAAGGCATTCCTATGTACTTGAGGTGGTGACTTTGGCTACCTAATAAATCTTTGCTTCAGTTATTGTGAACTGTGCTTTCAATGCCTTTTTTTTGTTTGTTTTTCTCCTTGAAGGTGGATAGTATTGGAGCTGCTTCATGGAAAGTCGTCCCCCTGGGAGGAATCATAGAATATTAGGGTTGGAAGAGACCTCAGAAGGTCATCTAGTCCAATCCCCTGCTCAAAGCAGGACCAACCCCAACTAAATCATCTCTGCCAGGGCTTTGTCAAGGCAGGCCTTAAGTACTCCTTTTCTTTCTGTCTGATTTTTCTCTCACCCTCTCTTGGTTTGTCTCTTATTTTATAATGACCTGTCACTGTTGTTTCCTCATAGAAATTGAAAAATAAACTCCCCACATGGTCTTCCAGGCAGCGACTGTCTTTTATTTTGTCTGTACAGCACCCACCACACAATTCTGACTGAGGCCTCTGAGTGCTACTATCTAGTACAATTACACATTTTTCTGCACATCTCTGTGGCTGTTTTTAATGAGTGTTATTTTGTTGTTTGTTATTTCTGTGTCCTGTATGTGTTTCCAAGAGTTTTTAAAGCAAAGTCTACCCCAGCCACTGAGGAGAACTCTTGGGACTGCTAAGGGATCACAGCATTGGGGAATGATGTATGCACCTGAATTTTCAGGATACTTGGTTTGCCAGCTGTACCCTGAGACCTCCTCCTCTCAGGGGAATTGCCTCTTTCTGCATCTTTCACTGGTTGGTTATTGAGCAGTGGATAGCTACTTATCCCTTATCTTTCTATTCCATTGTGCCCCATAACTGACATTGTTGTCTGGATAGGTACCTCTGTCCTGTTGCTTGTGAGAAGGAACTATTTGTTGGTTAGGCCCAGTGTGGCCAGATCAGCATTGAGTTGGGTTCAAGTGAGAGCTACCTGTGCCCTGATTTTCCCCTACTATTACCTGCCTCAGACTGTCTCCTATTTCCTAGTGTATTACTGTGAATGTTACTAGCTGAACAGGGCACAATCAACTGTTTAGTCATCACTGAATTTATTTTTGTGCTCCCTCATTTTGCTGTGGCTGCATTTTCAGTCCAGCACAGTTCTATTTTCAAGCATTATTTACACTCCCTCCCTTTTTAATTTTAGTTTTATAGAGAAAAACATACAACTTCTGGTCTCCACAGATGCCTTTTGCACTTTTATGAAAAATTAGCCTCTATTGTTACATTTTTGTCAGAGCAATAGACACTTACACTGCAATTGCTTTATACCAAAATGATTGTTATATATGCCGGGTTTTTTGCTGATAGATGTTGTCGTGGAGTGACAACGGAGCACACTTGGTCTCATTAATAACATGCCCATAGAAATCTAACACAAAATACAGCTTCTTATTTTTGATGGCCTACATTGCTTACTTGGGCAGCACTCCTATTAAATTCGAAGAGCTCCTTGTGCTTGTCTCTGCAGTATAAAGGCCTCTGGACGACCTATCCTTAGGACAGCTGCTGTTACTCCTCATGCTTCTCTGGTTATGTCCTGCCTGTGTGTTGTGCTTGGGATTATCACTGTTCAAGGCAACTCCACATGTATTCCCCTTCTGTGGCCCAGAAAAGGCACCCACTCTGGGCTTCCATCTCCCTAGACATTGTCTGTCTGGGGTGGAGACACACAGCTCTCTCCCTTCTGAGGAGGGTATTTCCAGACGTCATGATCCCCTGACTATGCTGTGGCATCCCCAGAAAAAGACAGGCTGCCAAAGTAGGCTTCTTTTGTCTTCTCTTCAGAGACTGATAACAGAATAATTGCCAACAGTTATAAATTACACACAGTTCCTTCTAAGCAAGCATATTTATTTTAAGATATAAAGCATTGCACATAAAACATTAAAAACAATAAAAGAACCTGCATGCAGGCTAATAAGCTTACCGAGGATTACCCCATCACCAACATGGGCTTTGGCAGGTGAGCAGTGCTTCAAACCCCACACAGGGTTTCAAGTTCATAACACCCTTTGCTCAGAACAAGAACCTTCATGCTTCCTGTGAGTCACTCATTCAGCCAGGTTTCAGAGTAGCAGCTGTGTTAGTCTGTATCAGCAAAAAGAGTGAGGAGTACTTGTGGCACCTTAGAGACTAACAAATTTATTTGAGCATAAGCTTTCGTGGGCTAAAACCCACTTCATCGGATGCATGCAGTGGAAAATACAGTAGGAATATATATATATATATACACAGAGAACATGAAAAAATGGGTGTTGCCATACCAACTCTAACGAGAGTAATTAAGAAGGGCTATTATCAGCAGAAGAAAAAAACTTTTGTAGTGATAATCATTTTTTCATGTTCTCTGTGTATATATATCTTCCTACTGTATTTTCCACTGCATGCATCCGATGAAGTGGGTTTTAGCCCATGAAAGCTTATGCTCAAATAAATTTGTTAGTCTCTAAAGTGCCATAAGTACTCCTCGTTCTTTTCATTTAGCCAGTTTGCTTTGAAGAGAGCTTGAATAGCTCATCAGCCTGACAATGGCTTTCTGCTCAAGGAGAAGCATTAAAAAAATGCAATCCTCTGTGGGTCATTTGCATTCACTTCCCTGCAAGTGTTTCCTAGGAAATGCACATCACATGTAGTGTCCCAAAAATTCCTTTGAAGTTCCTAACACTTCCCAGAGATTGCATTAATCCTGTCTTCCTCCTGAAGAAATTCTGTACAATACCACAATAGTACATGCAAGTTTGCCTTTTTAATACAATGGACTCCTAAAATACTTAATTCAATAAGGTTTAACTTAATTCTATAAATTTTGTCCAGGATATTGTTATATCTGTCCCCGGGGTAACAACATTAGCATCCTGAGTCAAATTGGAAACCTAGCATCTCTATTATAAATTTCAAGTACCTGAATAAATATAGAACAGATAAATGTCTATTTCAGACCCCAAAATCCCCTGTAGAGCAAAGAGTCACAGTACACTCAACCAGTGATACACAAGTCAGCAGCATAACAGTGTCAGAATAAATGTTCAAGCGCTGATCTGTTAGGACACTGTGTATGGCAGCAACTTGCAAGAACTAATTAACATGTTCGTGGGTGTTACGTATGCCATATGTTCCCCACCCAAGTGAAAGTTTCATTCAACAAATAAAAACTGCTTCACTGAATACAATATTTTCCCCTTCATATCATCAATTTATTTAGTACTGTGTACTTTTTAGTACATTAGGTGTAATAGCTGGAGACTCCTGGCTTGCTGCAGATTAATGGTTTTATTCAATAACAACACTTAAGTTTTTAGCTGTGCTATTACTGAAAAGATGTCAACCTGACACTGTCACTCTGGACTCTGCGGAATCTTTTTTGCAATTAGCTAGCATCTGAGCTACATTTCCCATTTATTTCAAGTAAATACATTATTGAATCAACAACTGTATTTACCTTCACATGATAACCAAGTTCTGCTCTTTATCTCCTCCATCCCCATTCTGATTAAGGATGACAACTGGCTGCAGAAGGAAGGAAACTGCATATCAGATTATAGTCTGGTGCCTGAATTTCACTTGATGACTTTGATAAGAGTATCTGAATGGCTAGGCTGCAAAAAACAATTTTTCATAAGTTCCATAATAACTTGCTGACCATATCAAAGACCAATGCTGAATTACAGTAGCTTCTTGTGAAGCTATCCTAGTTTTAACATTATTGTTGTTTGTGTGTATTTGTATTACAGCAATTCTTAGAGGCACAAACCAGGATCAGGGCCCCACTGTGCTAGGCCCTGTACATGTTACATTACCCTTGCTTTGAGAAGTTTACAATCCATTTTAAGACAAAACACAGCAAGTGAGTGTAACAACTAATACAAGAGAATGAAAGAGAGGGAGGATGCACGTAATAGGAATAAGATCTTAAGATTTCAGTAAGGCTTTATGGTTAGTTGTCAAATAAAATTTCCGGGCTAGTATCTGTGTAATTCCATTATCCTAATACTGTACCTCAGGCCTCTTTCTTAATCTGTGCATCATTTCTTTCAGTTTTTGTAGCTGTGCATGATTTATGTGCAGTTGGCTTCTCACTGCCCTCTGCCAATCTATATGAGATAATTCCTACTCCAACTGGAGAGGTGTCGCAAGTCAAGATCACAGGTAAAGTGGGGTCCCATTGCACTTACACCTGCGCAACTGACAACATGTGTTTAACTGCATCAATTTTTTTCTGTCAATACCTCCTAATTCCCACATTTTCACCTTTTTATAATAATTCCATTAGTGATTTTAACAGAGTAGACAATCATGAAATGAATTTTCCACAGTAATTAACTGGCACCGGGAAAATTCATTAGTATTATTACACTATTATGTATATGTTCCAATTGAGACTGGGGCCCCATTGTGCTAGGTGCTGTACAAACATACAGTGAGAGGCAGCTCTGTGTCAGTTGTCACCGATGATCTCATACTCTTTTATATAGTCCTTCAGTATTTTCCATCTACTACGCCAATGGTGGAATTTCTTAAATATGCTGCTTAGCTTTGACTAGGGTAGACAATCTTGAATCAGCTAAAGGAAACAAAAACCTGTTTCTCACTGATTTTGAAGGCTAGCTATTTTGGTGTTTCTGGTGATTCGTGTATCATGTCCTTTCTCTGAACAACAGTCCCCCAAGGTGCCCATATAATCTATCTAGACTGCTTGAGAACAGCAATATTTTTGCATTCTTTGTCCAGACTTTCAAAATGATTCACCATATTCAGAGATTTTGGCCAAGACAACTTTCCCCTGTAAACCACACTTAGCAACGTGCTGCACAGTTTAGTGCTAAATAATTCTGAAAGTAAATTGAAATCTCAGCTGTTCTAACATGCACATGGAAACCAAACCTTTCGACTTGCTATAAAATACACGGGTCAAAACTTGTTTTTTTTACAGTCTTGGGAACAATATCTTTCAGTTAAGAATTTTTTTTTGGATTAATAAAAATCTCTTCACACTTAAATAAGAACATTCAAATTAGTTTCTTCTGTTTTTTTTTTTTTCCTGGTGCCCCAAGATATTCAGCAGAGCAAACATCTTGGATCCAACAATTGTAATACTGCTCCCTTTCCTGCTTTCCAATATCCCATTTGTAGGCTTGTTCAGGTGCTCCACGTATATGCTAAAATTCTCTGTAGCTTCTTTGAGGCATAATCCGATCTTATTTCTGAAACAGTCCATTTATTGCCTTAGTTTCTTTTGTTCAGAGACTTCCTGTGTTCCCTTTTCTATTCTGAAATTCTATTCTATTCTGTCCTCCTCACGAAATTGTTGGTTTGGAGTAGTAGATATAGACTCTAATACTGTGTTTATTAAAACAACAAGGAGTCTGGTGGCACCTTAAAGACTAACAGATTTATTTGGGCATAAGCTTTCGTGGGTAAAAACCTCACTGTAATCCAAATATGTGAGCAAAGATGGAGCAGGCATTGTTATGGTTTATTCTAGAATTCTACCCACATAGCTCCCCACCAGGTGATATGTTAACACAGACAACCAATTAAAAAAAACAATAGAGGCATTGCACTGTCAGATCAAATTCTCAGTGGCTGCTCATTGATCTTGCAAAGAGGACATTGACCCCTAGCAATTTTTGAGTGGATCAGTCCTTCTATGGGTGTCACATACATCACACTGGACTGTCTGGCTAGATCATGTGTTAGGCAGGGTGCCTGGCCTAAATGTCTCTGCCATCTAGGGAGAGACTAATGTAATCCTGTGTTCCCTGGACCTTAAATAAAGTAAATTCACTACTCCTGGAGGGATGAGTCTGGGTACTCAGCTTTCTGAAGCAGTCATTATTGCTAGCTCTAAGAAACACACCTCATTTTAGATCCTGAGCAAAAGATCATTCGCATCAAGGGGAGCCTTTACACTGACATCAACAGCTTTGGATCAAGGCTTTTGAACTGTCCTGTTTCAGTGGGGGCATTGTGATTCTTTTATAAAGTCTTCATGGTTGGTAACAGGGATGGGGAAAATACCTTTGGCAGAAGAGCTGATCAGAAAATCTTGAAAAATTTGAAACTCTACAAAAAAAATCTTGGCAAATTTTTTTGTGGAATTCCTCCCCTTCCGCATTTTTTCAACCAGTTCTATTTGTTGTCTTCCCCTCTACCCCCCATCTTTCCCCAGTCCCTCTATTTCTTAATGCTGTACAGATGACAGAAAGTGGAGCAAGGTTAAAACATGCAGGTGAAGAAAAAATGAGTTGGAGGGGGGGGACTGTTATCACCCATAAAGATGTCAGGGAGGGTCCTTAAAAATCTGTGCAGTTGTTTGGGACAAAACTGTATTGCATCTAGAGTTGGTTGACATTTCTGGCATTTGTCTGAAAACAAAAATTGTCGCAAAATATTTTGATACTGTTGAACTGCTCCATTTTTCACCAAAAAACCCTGGACCTTTTTTTTTTCTAATATTTCCTCTTCCCCTTCCCTTCCCTCCGCCCTTCCCCCACCCCCAAATCTGTATAGTAAAAAGCTACTGAACTGGTTCCTGATATTTTTTGTTTAGTAAAAACTGGGGTGGGGGACTGGTAACAAACATTTGTTGATAAACATTTCAATAACTTTTTTGATGTTTTTGATAGACATTTTGAACTTTTAAAAAATATTCAAATAAACACACACAAAAAACGGTTCCATTTTAAACACTTTGAAATCAAAACACATTCAATTTTTATTGTAAAATTACTTTTGGATATTTCAACTAGTTCTAATAGAATCCCATTGGATAGCAAGGTCTCTCTCCGCTGAACTCTGAAGATTGCACTGTATTGTAGGGCATATATCGCTGCCCATGTAAGGGTCACTTGAGACCATTAGTTATTCATTTAAAATAAATAGCTACAATTTAGTTTTCAGTTGAATAGAACATAGTGGATTCGTTGCACCTCTGATTTGTATTGACTTGTATGTTTATACAGTATGTAATCATGATAAATATGATACATTTTTACCAGGATGTTTCAAACTTTATTGTCATTTAACTATATATACCTCTTAATTTAGTCTCATACATGTACAGTATTAGTGAGAAATTCCCTTTGAGAAGTGGACAGAAAGGCACTCAGTTTATGTTTCTGTGTTTCACAAGACCAGTTTTGGGTTATTTTCAGCCCCACACAGATTTTGACTCCAATATTCTGCTCCACCTACAAGCATAGAACTCCCATTGATATTAACAGAAATAACATGGGAAATAGGGTGTTCTGGAAAAACAGATATATATGGAACTTATGAGCACTTAGGCCACAGTTCAGGAAAGCCTTAAGTGCATGCTTAAGTCCATCCCTGTTTTTCTAAATTGAAGCTACAGAGAATACAGAATAGCCAAGTCAAGATCCACCGTGTGGAGTGGAATGGAGAATGTTGCATGCAATGTAATTCTGACAGGGAAACTGGGCTAATTTTGCAAAGCAGCCTGTGATGTATTCTTGCTGCACTTGTTTCTCATTATGTTTCTATGCCTAATTAATCAAAATGTACCTTCTCTTCGTTAGGTGAACACTCCTCTCAGGGAAAGAATAGAACTCACCAACATGATGAATCCTCCTCACACCTGGGCAATAAATATGTATGTTTACTCTTTTATTCTGTTTTCTGTATCTGTCATTAATATCTGTTATCATTAGCGTGGTTCAGTTAAGCTAAAACAAAAAGCAAAGAACCGTAAGCAGAAAAAAACTAATGACTTCTGTCAGTAAGAAGCTTAAGGCCATTTTGCTTAAACTTTCATGAACTAGAATCACAAATTAGCTGGGGTTTTTTCCCATGTTGCAAAAGCAATATTAGAATTTAGCTCCATTGCTCTGGCCTGATATTTTGCCACTCATGTACTCAAAAAGTTAAGATTTCTATATGGGCTACAGCTGATATCATGCGTTAGCATTCTACTAAAATAAGAGTAAATCCTGCACTTTGCTGAGATAATTCTAAGAGGTGCTATTTTCTCAATATCTATTGAAGTCAATAAAAATGGAGGTACCCTGTACCTTGCGGGATGGGGCCTAACGTGTGCATTTCCTTGCTTTGACTGTTGACTATTATTTCCTATTGGGTGGAGCTTTACATTTTTGATTGTGAACCTGAACTAAACATATGTTTACCCTCTGAGTCCAGTATCTGAAGTCATGTGCCTAAATAAAAGCAGCCAGATTTACAGGAGTGCTAAGCCCTCAACCCCATTGGCTTCACAGGAAGTTGTGTACACTTCAGACCTCTGCATATTAGGCCATTTTTATTTAGGTGCTTCCATGTGGATTAAGGTGCTTGATTTCAGTCATCTTAAATTTGAAAATGTTGTCCCACATTTTTGAATATAGGAAGGCAGGAGTCTCTAGAGAATCCATCCAGGTCAAAACCTGAAACTCATCAAGGTCTCTGTGTTGTTCTTCAAATATAAAGTATTTTCAGGCAGTCATGTCTTTTCATCTTTTCCCCCTATGGTTGCACCCTTGCCCCTCTTTTCACAGTAGCCACTTGTCATAGCTTTTATTATTATTTTATTATATTATTTTATTTTATTTACTTTTTATTAAGGCAAAGTTATAATAAAATGTTAACATACTACTCCATACATTACTTGTTACTCAGGATCCAGTTAATATTCAAAGAACCTTGCTAAAGATTCTGGCTGGCTGGCTAGGAAGATCTCCTACTCTGGGTACACTACAAAGGGTACCCAAATTTCTAAAAATCTATCCTCTTTTTGGCATTTCTCTTGTGTATAAACTTGGTGTGAAAGCTTTGCCATGACAAGGACAGTCCATATTTTACTAAACCAAAATTCCATAGGATGAGGAGTCGCCTTTTACCACTAATGTGAAAAACAAAGTTTAGCTGCTTGCAAGAAAAAATAAATGTATTTGTCATGCTGTTTAAATACAAATCTTTTACTAGAGCACTAAGTCAGCAGTCAGTGGATCTCTTAATAATTTCCTCCCCAAACTCTCCAGTTCCTGGACATAGCTACCAGATGTGCAAGTATGTTCCTCTCTCACCACTACCCCGCCAACATAGCACCTCCCTATTGGCAAAAATATAACAGAGTCAAATGCCATCTATATAGTAATTTATAAAAAAAATTCTTTATGAGCTACACAATTTGGAGATGTATAACCCCTTTCCTACATGGACACCCAGTCATCCAGATCAGTTTCTTTGTCCAAATTCCTCCCCATCTTTTCATCTGGGTTGTTTTCTTATCAACATTTTTTTTTCCAGTCAAAATTGTATACATCTTAGAAATTAAATCTTTTATTTGTTGATTTTATTTGCTCCTGGACCAACTCTTCAAATGTGGTTCAAGGTCTAGATAGAGCTGCCTTGTGTCCAGTTTTCACAATAAAACATCTGAGTTGTAAATATTGAAAATATGGGATCTTCATATTGGTATGATTTCAAATCAGGCCCCAGGAACAGTTGTGAGAATTGAGTAATCTCAGCTCATATCCACATTTAATAGTCACTTTATTTCCTAGGGATAAATTCCTGATTATTAATGCAAGGAGAGGGCCTAAGCAACAGGAGTTTACTAAATTTCTCCAAAGCTGCTAAGGATGTCTGGTTGAATGGGTGATTTTATTTTTTTTTATTTTTTGGTGACCTACATTTCTTTTTAACCCAACAGTTACTGGGAATATCTATATTTGGGCTTCTGTTTTGTTTGAGTTGCTCTATTGTTAACTTGAATCATGTCTTTTAAAGGTGATGCATAATAATAATAAGCTAAATTTGGGAAAGTGAGTTCATCCCACATTGTAGGCCTTAGAAGCTTAGAACTCACCTTTTGTTTTTTATGTTTCCATACACATTTTAATAGTGCATTGTCGTGCTGTCTAGAATGGCTCAATGACCATGAGTGCTCACCTCAGGGCAGACACCCCAAACTGGTAGTGTGCTCTACAATTGTTTCTCCACAATATTTACTCTTTAAAATATTTAGGATTCCTTTACCCATTTAAATTTATATAGCTGATAACAATTTACTTTGATCCTTTTGAGAATATTTCCTAAAATTTCAGATTTATCACGGTTTATTTTGAAGCCTGATAGCTGTCCAAATTCCAAAGTCAATTGTTCTGTAGTTTCTAGCTAGGCTTCTGGATCCTGCAAATATAACAAGATGTTGTCAGAATACAAACTTATTTTGTGTTCTAATCCAAGAAGGCGTTTTGATGCTCTTTTATCAAGGGGCTGCTTCTAAACATTTACTGTAAATGGCTCCATTGCCAAAGCAAACAACATGGGAGATAACTGGCAACCCTGTTTCATACTTCTAGACAAATTAAAAGGAAGGGATTGATGACCATTAACCAAAGCAGATGTGCGAGGATGAAAATGCCCCTATAAAACTGATTTCCAAACTGAAACTTTACCAAACTCTGTCTCAGGTACTCCCACTCCAGCCAGTCAAAGGCTTTCTCAGTGTCCAAAAAACGAAGTGCTTGGGAAGAATTGCTCGAATGCCCATTACGGATCGAATTCAGAGTTCTGAATCTATTATCAGACAGATGCCTGTCAACAAACCAACACTGGTCAGGGTGCATATATTTGTACACGATAACACCCAATCTGTTTGCTAGCACCTTGGCATAGCACTTTAGCATCCACTTTAATTAAAGAAATAGGTCTGAATGAATTGCACTTGGTAAGGTCTTTTCTTTCTTTAGGAATAACCACAATATTTGCCTCTTTTTCAGTGAATCTGAAATATCATTCCCCTGCAATATTATTAAACTATTAAACAGTTCAGTTAAAATAAGGACCAACAATTGCATTAGAACTCTATAATACTCCCCAGAAAATCCATTGGGACCTGCAGCTTTATTGGATTTTAAATTCTTAATTACAACTTCAACTTCCTCTGCAGCAATTTGCCTATCAAGAGCTGCCCCATCGTCCTCTGAGAGCTGAGGCATTTTCATACTTCTCAAATATCTACTTATAAGTTCAGGATTTGGATGTTCTGAAGTGTACCAAGTATGGAAAAGGTTAGCAAACATTTCTGAGATCTGTTTGATGCCAGTTACTAATCTCCCTTTTTATTTCTAATCAGAGGGATGGATGATTTATTCTGTTTCTTTGTTAAATTTCTGGCTAAAACCCTATCAGCTTCATTGCCCTTTTCATAATATTTTTGTTTAATATATGTGTTTGCTCAGCTTTTCGTCTTTGTAACAGATTAATCTTCCCTCTTATCTCATTTATTTTCTTATACACTCTTTTTTAGATCCTGTAGAGTTATGTTTACTTTCCAAAACAGAAAGTTCTTTAACCAATCTCTCTTCTTCAAGAGTTCTCAACTTTTTGAGGTATGATGCTATATCTGTAAGTATCCCTCTCATTACTGCCTTTCCAGCATCCCAAAAACACTTATTGATCCTTTCCTTGTAATTTTTTTCTATATATTGCTGAAAATTTTAAGGGGGTCATACAACAAAGTTCTATTGTACTGTCAGGCCCTTTGTTTTTCCACTGAGTCCCAATCTTTTAAATTAATATATGCAGGGAGCATGATCAGACCAAGTTATAATTTCTGGGTTAGGATTTTTGACCAAATTAGCCAAGGTCCTAGAACATTTAAATCATATAATTCCTAGAATCCATGAGTAGTAGACATCCAGTTTCTTTTCCCACCAGACATACACCCAGGTCCTCATTTTCTCAATGATGCAACAAATTTGCATTTGCTGCTCCCACATGCCCTCTGTGTACATTTCATTGATCTAAAGTGGGATTAAGTACTTTCTTATAATCCCCCTAGAATAATATCCCCTTCCCTAAACCTTCTGAAATCCCTAAAAAAAAAAAGGATCATAAAAAGAAGCTTGCCCTTGATTGGAGTTTACTTTTGAAGGAGCCCTTAATTTAAATTATATCTGCTCTCTGTGTCTATTATAATTTCATTTTTTTAAATATCTCTGGCAAACCTGGAACTCTTCCCTCATCAACTTTATTCATCTTTCTGATTTCTAAATAGTGGGTCTTTCAAGTCAGCCTCAGTAACTGGGGCTTCTCCACCCACATCTATAGTTTGTTTACTGGAGGGGGAGTTACTTTCTTTTGTGGCCATGTCTTTGTTTTCTGGTGGATAGATCTTTGTACCGGAGAATTTCTTTCCTTTCAAGACATCTAGATCTTCTTATCTTAAAGCCTTGTTTGTTGCACCTCTCCCAAGATGGCTGCTGCTGCTGCCACACTTTCCCTTTGTTTGTCTGACCTTTCCGAAAGGGCCACTGCCACATTTCCTCCCCCACAGCCACAAGCACACAATTTTAATTAACTGGTTGGTTGTTGGCTTTTAATATCTCTTTACACCTCGCTGCAGGATGCAGACCGGCCTTTTGAAGTGGGAGGGGGAAGATAAGGGCCTGAGTACACACAGCTATTTGCCATTTAAGACTCTGCTACCTTAACTAGAAGTCATAACAGCTTCCGCTGGAAGCAGTAATGAGCGGCAGTTCTGTAGCACTGAAAAGAAACCTGGTTGCCGCCGTGAATGAATGAAGCTGCTAAGTTAAAAGTAATATTAATATTTTCAGAGGCATTTAAGTGGCTTTTGTAGTGTACAGAGAGCTTGATCACTATTACCACGCAAAAAAGTTACATTTTCTTTCTATAATTCATGTATATAATGCAAACATATTTGATATTCATACAGCACGTTTTACTACACTGAGCTTTATATAGCAGGACCATAATCCTGCAAGCTGATCCACATGAGTGATTCACTGGTGCTCCAAATATGCGCAGAGGTCTAACTGCATGGGTCTGATCGCAGGAATAGGACTCAAACAGTCAACAGCACTGAAACGCAGCCATTCCGGGGCTCAGGCCGGCAGCCAATCAACGAGCAGCATGCTGCACAACATTAGGATAGATGGGAATTAGCACTATAGGCACAGAGAGCTAAAGTCAAATAAAATTTAAAAATATACTTCCCAAATGGGCAGTATACAATTCTGGGGAATATAGGATGCATAGACTACCAAGCAATACGTGCCAAGGCAAAGGCACCAAAGCCTGCATGAAGATATGGATAGCAAGCAGACAGAATCAGACAAAATGAACCTTTAAATAGAATTAGAAAGACTATGTAAATTTAGATAAAAAGTGTTCAGATCAAAATGCATACGTAAGAAGCAGTTTCTATCTCTAGTAGATAAAAAGAAAGCATTTAAATTACAGTACCTATTGGGGAAGAATATAGTAATGAGGCACCATTTCTGGGGAAGAACCCATGGTCCTGCAAAGTTCCTCATGGGAGGAGGTAGGGTTCTCAACTCCTTTTGAAGCCAATGTGAGTTGGTGCTCAGCACATCACAGGATAGGGCCCAGAGTGAGTATGGCTAAGAAACATCAAATGAGAAATGCACAGAAGGCTCTATCCTGCTTGCACTGAAGGAAGTGGCAAAACTCCCATTGGCTTCCATGAGTGCAGCAGGAGCAGCTCCTAAACAATGCATTCACTCAATGTTTTTACCAGTCATTTTGGGGGGGTGGGCAGAAATCTGATTGTACAAATGGCCAAACTTGCCCCTGTCCTTCATTCTAAGGCCTTTTGGAGAATAATAGTAAATTCATAGGGTCAGTCTTTGTATGGGCATAGTGGGAAATTTGGTCACTGTGCTCTTATAAGCTGGGGCTCTGCTTGGTGCTCCGTTCGACTTCACCAATGTGCCCCTGATGTTGGCAAATGAATTAAAGGAGCAAGTTTTCTTTCATGAATTTACACATTCAGTGACCAGACAGATTTGGTGAGAAATTACTGCTCAATTGAAATCAATTAATATTTTATAAACTGAGGCAAGTCCCTGTTCTCAGGTGAGGCCTTTCATCAAATATTGCCCTGGGAGAACAAATAATGTGAATTCCTACAGATGTAAGCAATTGAGAATAAACATTCCATCTATAATTCCAATCGTTTTCTTTTGATTTTGGCACCATAACAACAAGTTTGTTTGTATGCCAATATTTGATAATCTGAATAGGGATGATAATCTTGCGATTTTTATTGCCATTTCAGATGTGAAGCTGCCTCTTTTGCCACATTATACAGGAACTGCCCTCTGAAGTTACAGTTCCACAGGGGACATGTGGATCAGCTGCAGCTTCCTACAGACAGGCAGGACATTTGTGTTAATTGTTCTATGATTAGCTCTTAATTTCCATACTTTAAATGCCTCGTGTTTTCTGCTGGAAAGACTCTTGTGTTTTCTTAATGGCTACATAACTGATGCACTGTACATATTTATTATTTCTACATATATTAAAGCAGAGAAACTTTCAGGAATGATAAAGGTATTGTAAAAATCTGGTGGTGTGTGACTAATAATGATGTCTTTCTTGTATATAGAAATGTTTTCTTCCCATACAGGAAGGAATATGTTAATATATTTTCTTATATGCTCAATAAATAGTCTTCTGAAATCTCATGTAGTAGATGGCAAACTTGGGGCCTGATCTTTCAAACACTAGTATGCAAAATTATCATTACCACAAGTACGTCCATTGACTTTTGTGGGGCTACTCGTAGTAGTAAGCACTTCACCAGGATGGGGCACTTGGAGATAATATCAAAGTGGTTTTGTTTTTGTTTGTTTCCATGAAGGGGGCGATTTTACCAATTACATTTTACATTAGATTTTTTAAAAACACTGTAAATTGTTGCACATGGTCCTTAAAATGCAAACTAATTACAAACAAATATTATAGGTTTTTTGTTTTTTTTTGTTTTTTTTTACTGTTCCTTGGGTAGTCACTTTGTTATATATGCTGTAAGAATATTTCTCCAGATTTAATCTGCATTATACAGTGAGGATTCAAAAGGCATTTACAATACTGCAGGCTGCATTTGTCAAAGGAATAACAATAGTGATAGACTTTGTTTCTCAAATTTTGAGTATTGCATGGAATTCCTATTCATTATTTATCAACTCAGGAAATTTAATGATTCCTTCCAGTGATAACTGCAGAATATCTCAATTTATAAAGCACTTATGTAAATATCTAAATAGTGCTGCTATCTCCATGTGTTCTGCTTTTCTAGATATATAAACCTTTGGAAATTATAATAATTTGATCAATCTCCATCTGTTGATTCAAGTTTCATTTATTTGCTGAAATATGAAAATGAGACACAGGAGTCTCATTAGTGGTCTAAACACAGAATTGAGAACCAAGAATTCTTATCCTAGTTCTTTCCACTGTGCATTTGGGCAAGTCACTTAGCTCCTCTTTCTAGTTTTGCTGCTCTGCAAAGTGGCAACAATAACACCTACCTACCAGTCTCACAGGGCTATTGTGCAGATTAATTAGTTAATGTTTGTACAGTACTTTGAAGATGAAAAGTGCTCTTCCGGTGGTAGGCATTATCAGCTCTCTTGTTTTCTGTTTGATGGGTCTTATCCGGTATCTAAGGCCTTGGCTACACTGGCAGTGTACAACGCTGCAACTTGCTGCGCTCAGGGGTGTGAAAAAACACACCCCTGAGCGCAGCGAGTACAGCGCTGTAAGGCGCCAATGTAATCAAAGCCTGCAGCGCTGCAAGCTATTCCCCTCGGAGAGGTGGAGTACATACAGCCGCGGCAGCGCTGTGAAGTCCCGAGTGTAGCCAAGGCCTAAGAGACTCAACGGAAAACTTTTCTATGAAGCACTGTGAAAGCTGGGCACCAAGTCCACAACCAGTGTGCTACAGACTGCAGCTGAACTTTTATGCTTAGATAAAGCATTCTTTGTGCTAGATCATCTGAGTGACTCGGGGGAGTTTGGTTGAAAAAGCATCATGATGTCTGTACTTTCAAAAGGTGAGGCCATCTAAAACGTGCAATTTAAGAGTTTATATAAAATATTATACCCACTTCAGCTTCCTGACTGCTGAGGATTCCCAATGGAAAGAAGAATCTATGCCCAAGTTTTCATGTAAATGTAAAATAGGTGTTTCGGCACACATTCTTTATAGGGCAGTTTGAAAGAGCTGAGAAATGTGAATGTGGAAGATTAATATCAAGATTATGTAAGATTTGTGCAGAAACTGTCATTAAGTGTCCAGATAATGTTAATCTTACAATAAAACTTTGTATCTGTATTAAGAGCCTCTCTTCTCTCTCTCTGCAAATACACAATATATAATCCACACCAAATACAAATACTGGACCTGATCCTGTTTTCCTGCTGCACATTGCATGAGGCAGGCCTCAGGTTCAAATGTTACCCTGTTTCTGCAGCGAAGCATTCTTGGCATTGTGGCTCCAAGGGACACCAGCGAGTTTTAGGCCTTGCGGCAAAGCATGCTGGGGACATAAAGAGCTCTCTTCCTCAGTGTAGGAGAGAGAGGGGCAGGAGCCAGGCTCAGCAGCAAGAGAGAGACTAGGAAAGGGGAAGGCACTCTGTCTCTCTCCTGTCAAAAGGCCTGGGAAGAGGCTTCAGAAGACAGCCAGGCTAATTTCACAGGCTAAGTTACCCCAAGAAGTGAATGTTTGTAGTAGAACACAGGAAATATTCTCAGTGGGACAAGCTAGTGATCAGACCTGCCCCTGCTTCATTTTTGAGGGGCCAAAGCTTTCTCTCTGGATGACCAGTAAGGGGTACTTGAGTTGTATGATTGAGAAGATTGGCAGATGCTTAAGGAAGTGCTGTGACCCAGGGAAAGAGATTAGAAGAGTCCCTTTTGGGACTCTGTTACCCCAAAAGGGTGACATTTAATGGTCTAGCTGGAGGACAAACTACCCACCAAGGAGAGAAACTAGGCCTTTAGCTTAACAGAAAGGTAAACAGTTACACACATAAAACACTCATGGGATCTCTAGGTGAGATGCAAAATCAAGCCCAGTGAGATGTGTCCTAGTGGATCCAGTTTGATACCTGTCAGTAAAACATGACTGAAATAGAAACTAGGCCCGAAGGGACCATTAGGTCATCTAGTCTGACCTTCTGTGTAACCAAGAGCTAGATCCAAGGCATGAATCTTGCCTGTATTTGTTCTATGTGGCAATATGAACCAAATTCAAAAATTTCAACAGTCTGAATATAATCAGAAGGTAATTAATGTGCATTGTTGCAATTCAGGAATAAAGGACATTTTTGGCCGGCAAACAATTTATGTTCAGCTCCTTCAAAGATGTATTGGGTCTTGAGTCATGATTAATAAAGCACTTGTCAAGTTTGTCCGGGAGAAGAATGCTCGGTGTTTGTATTACGCAGCATTCAGCTTGAGTCCAAGTGCTTATCCATATAGTGTCTACATTTCATATGGTGTCTGCATTTCTTTGGGTTTGTTCCTGCCCAGACTTACAGAAGATTTGGCAGCCTTGTAAGAAGTATTTTTTCTAATGTTGACTTGAAAGTTCTGGCTAATCCTGCCTTTTAGAGTTTATGCTCATTTTTAGAAACTCTTTGGTTAACACATTTTAACAGATCCCGCTTTAGAATGTTGATTTATTATTGTGCTGTGCTGGCTTGCTGGAAGGATGGGCCATAACTTAGTAGTGTTAAACAGTTGTATGTGGTTTACCAGATATAGGCACTGTCCTGGGTTGGAGATGGTGCAGAGATATACAGCCCCAGCAGGAGCTCTGGGAGACATTATGGCCCAGATTTTCAAAGGTATTTAGTAAACTAACTTGCATTGAAATCAACTGGAGTTAGGCACCTATATATACTTTTGAGGATCTGGCACTGTGCTACAATGAATGCAGGGAGAAAGCCACCCTGCAAAATGTACTCCATTCAAGGCAAGTTGATAGCCCAGCCACCTCTCTGTCCTTCCTAGTATGTGTCCACACTTACACTTGCCTGAATGCCAAACTGGGATTGTGTTCAGCCCCTGCATGGGGAAGGTTCCTTGCACTCTCTCTCTCCCCCATTTGCACACTGATGCCAGGACACAAATCAGTCTTTAAACCTCTCATTTCATTCAGTCCATATGTGAGCACAGATCACACCTGCACCTCTGTGTAATGCCCCCTTCTTTACATAAACATACCCCTCTCATTCCCCTTAATCCTACCCTCCTCTCTTTATGCTTACTACTAGTAGCATTTCTCCCTATAAGAGACTTTCTTCCTCATCTATGATCTTGTTGCTATGGAAAGAAAACAAACCAAGAATTCTCAAACTCTCCCTCTCTCTCTCCTTAGTAGTTTTAATTTGGGCTGTATAGTCATGTCTGTGCTGGAGAATAACAATCTGTATTCCAGTTTCATTCAAGACCTGCCGTACAGTTACAACATTTTTACAACATGTTTACAACAGCCTTTTTGTACCTATTGAAAAAATAAAGGGCCACACATCAGGCTGTGCTAGTGCCAGCCTGCCAATGCAAAGTTTATTTGTCCCCTGGAAAATGCCCCCCTTCTCTATGAGAGGGGGGATTCCTCAAATAACATAGAGCTACCATAGCAATGCCAGTACAATGGGCCTGGTTGGCGTGTGTCTGTCCACCAAAGATCCCCAGCTGCAGTTATGAGTTCCTGGGGCCATAGGCAGCTGGTACGAGTTAGAGCAGCACTCAGGGGACTGGCACAGCACAGAGCAGTCTCAGAACTGAGGGAATACAAAGGGAGCTCAAAGTTTCTTTTACAGCAGAGGATCTGACTCAAAATTCTAAAAAGAAAAAAAGTAAACCTACTGTAGAGAACAATTCTATGCTGGCAGGCATGGGGGCTAGATGATTTTTTTCATTTCTAATTTCAATTATTCTTTACAATTTTTCCAGATGTGGCTCTATTCGATAGAGAAATGACTATGCTAATACTGTTGTTGCTGTTATTAACATCTTGTAGCTCTCTGATTAGATCAGTGGGACATTTCTCTGTTCACTACTGTGTTCTTTAACTGATGTGATTTGTCATTTGTCTTCCCTCCCCACTTTCTTTTATTACTTAGCCAAATCCACCACCCCTGCTTGAAGTTCTTGGGGAGCTAAACACACAACTAAAATACAATGCCATTTATAACACACCACAAAAAGAAGAGCATAAAATAGCAACAAGCCAACTGAGCAGAACATGATGTGGATTGACTACATCTGGATCAAAGACTGACTCTCAGCCTTCTGATGTAGGCAAATCTGTGATTTTGTTTTTCTGTTTTGTTTTTAAAGAAAAGTAATAATTGAAGCCATTTTGCATGCAGGGTAAGACCTGGTTGTAAATGACTCAAAAGCAGCTTCAAAGCACATTGCAAATAGAATTAGATGAAAGTGGTTCTGAGAAATTAAAACAAATGTATGTGACCCATCGCATGTTGATGTATAATAGCTGCTGTTCTTCAGGGGCTCCGTAAGCTTTACAGTTAAGGCCTTTTTTAGTACCTTTGCTTCTGAATTCTCTTTTGCAGGCTCTTGTGCAAGAGGTGGGGCCCTTGAATTCAGCTGTTAAAATTGAAACAGTGAGGATTAGGGCTGGGGACCTTAGGGAAGTTACAATCAGGCTCTGAACTCTGCAGCTCAAACCCATCTCTAGGGTGGACAGTTGTGCAGCAAAGTAGAATGTTACCCTGTCCCTTGGGGCTATGAAAAGTGATATGTACTCTTCCTGAGTTAACAATTAAACGCCGTGACACCAGCCACCTCTGAGAGCGCTACCCCTAAATAAGGACTGGGGGAGTTGATCTTGCTGGATTTTGATCATCCTCATCAGCCTTTGTCTTATTTTCCAGTGATCTTCTTCTAAGTCTTACTTAAAGGAAAGGAACACTGGGAACACATTAGTGTAATCCCTAAAGCTTTATCTTTCAAAAGACTCAGTACTTGGGCTTCAGCTCATTTTGTTTTTCAGTGGAAGTAGTATACTGCCAAGAATCCAAAATTTGGAAGGATTCCCCAAGCCAAGCCTTGTATTTAATGGATTATTTTAGTGAAACCAAGCCCTATTTAAGAGACGATCTCAAAGAAGAAAATCAGCCAGATGAAGTAATAACAAAATTAATTAACTACTTAGTTTCCGTCAGTCAATATGTCAATTTCTGGCACCGGGTGGAGTAAATTCACTTCCAAATTCAAAACCTTCTTAGGCATGCCTTCATACAGAAGCCAGTGCTCTTGTCTGGTACAGGTGGGAAAAAAGGCTGGACCTGGGTGAGGTGGTGAGTGTTGAATATCCCAGCCCAGAAAAGATGGTTTGGCCACTGCTACACATATAATACGCATCTGTCTCATGCCTCATCTGTAGCGATGGGATGAGACAGCTAACAATAGCAGCTTCCCTGATGTGCAGGTGGTAGCATGCTATGGAATGGTGATATTTTCTAGCATGTACGGGTCATTGCACAGGACTGACTTAAGACTAATGCCCATAAGAGGATGAAAACAGGTGTTCCCTGCCCATTCACCCCCCATTCTCTGTCAGGATTGTCGTTTGTGGGTGTACACACTCATGCAGAATAGACAGTGAGTTGGCAGGCCCATACTGCCAGGTTGACATGGAGGTGGACTGATGATTTGTATAAAGTACAACTTGGCTTCTAATACATCGGTGCATGTGCCACAAACTTACGGACAAGACCTCTGTGGAGACATTTTTGGCAAGCTGCAATTGGAGATTGGCTGCCAGGCAACACACTGCCACTGGACCACGTGCCAGGGAGATGCATCATCAGGCAGGCATCATCACCAGCAACAGGCATCATCCCTCTGACTTCCCAAGTTGCTGTCTGCATGGGATACATAGCAGAGTACTTTATTGGGATTTTTATAGTGAATGCAAAAAGCAATGACTTAATCTTACTGCATAACTGAGGTTTTGCTGAGCACTCTGGGCAAAAGTACTGAATTAGGCCCATTGGGGATTCAGATAAAATGGGACCCAGATGTGAACCACCCCTAATGCTAGCTTTGCAAAACCACCCTGAGCTTTAACTATCTCTAGCAATATCCTGTTTTACTGAGTGAATTAAAATATAGCATTTAGTCCAAGAAGATATTAGAGAAGAAAGTTATAGTTGAAGAAAACTGGGCTTCCATTATCCCTTTTCTAATCTATTCAGGTTCTTATATTGCTCCTATCACCATGGTTACTGAACACCTTCTGGACAATGCATTAACCAAAGTGACTAGTATCTGTCCCATGTGGTTTTTCCTCCATTCCTCTTCCCAAGTAGAAAATTGTGGGTGGGTTTGTGTTTTTATTTTTTGTCCCTTTGGTTTGTTTTTGTTTTTTTCCCTGGGGCTAAGTGCTCTTATTTATGAAGGCCAGGTTGAAGAAGTGCATCATGCACTGGTCTGGAAGATGGCAAGCTTTGAGCCAGTTCCCACTTCCTGCAGGAGTCCCCAAGAATACTCTATCTCCTGCACAGGTGAGCTTCATCCTTGCAGTAGTAAATGTAATGTACAGAGATGTGAAATAGACACTAGTCCTGACTTGCACTGCTGGGAGAACAGAATTAGGCTCCAAGATTCTCAGTCTTTCTCTAGGCAAGATGCACAGTAATGCCTGCAATACTTACTGAACATTATTTGATTGGGATATGGAAAAATAAATGACTCTAAAATCCATGTTAAAGCACTTTATTTTATTTTTTTTAAAGAAAAAGTCTTTGTTTATACAAATTTAGTTTGCTGCATATTTACATCACATCTCAGCATACCATTTCCCAAAATGCATCATATTTCATTGCTATGTTGGATCTGTATCATGCAACAAATAAGAGTGGCAGAGCAGTATTTTTAAGGCACTGCAGTAGTGTTATGTGACAAGATTCATTGCTGTCTATGAAACTGGTTGTTGTGGTAGGGCTACAGGCTTTCACTTTCTCTGCTATAGCAATATTAGCCTTGGAGCCTTGATGCAAAACTAAAATAGAATGTACAGTTTATTTATTGCTACCTCTATTCCCTTCCGTTATTTCCTCTGTCTAGTTCACCATGCTCCCAATCCAAACCTGCTGAAGAACTACAGACCCAGCTTATATATCTTCCTCATACATTCCACTCCCAATCAACACATCTAAAAAAGCCTATTGTCAATTTCAATAATGAATCAATTAGTAGTTTGCTATCTCCACTGAGTTATTGTCAAGCAAAGCAGTTTGTAGTGGCTTAAGCATGTTTTCTGGTTAATTATTCCCACCCCACATCGAGGGCCGGCTTTAGCAGGTGCGGAGGCCCCACGAGAGGACGCAAATTGTCTCGCTCCCCCCCGCCCCAACTCCGCCCTGGCCCCGCCCCCTACCTGCCCCATTGGATCCCTCCCCAAATCCCCGCCCTGGCCCCGCGTCTTCCCCAAGCACTCCGCATTCCTCCTCCTCACCCCTCCCTCCCAGGCTTGCGCTGATCAGCTGTATGGCAGCACAAGCACTGGAGGGAGCGGGGAGAAGCAGGATGCAGCTTTTTTTTTTCCCGCTCCGCCGGCAGCCCCAGACGTTGCGGGGCCCTCTTAGGCGCAGGGCCCCATTCCGAGGAATCGGCTTAAAGCTGGCCCTGCCTCCACCCCTGCCTTGGCTTCTCAATTTATGGAACTCAGATTTGTACCAGACAATCTGTATTCATCTGAGAACACCAATGTTCAGTTAATGTTTATATCAGATGATCAACAGCCTTTCTGAACATCCTCTGAGAAGCCCATTCACACCAATAAGCCTCATGTATCATTTGTTGTTGACCACTAGATGGGTCAATTTAAAGTTTTTTTTGCCCCATATCATGTAGAAATGTTTCAGAGGAGTAGCCGTGTTAGTCTGTATCAGCAAAAACAATGAGGAGTCCTTGTGGCACCTTAGAGACTAACAAATTTATTTGGGCATAAGCTTTTGTGGGCTAGAACCCACTTCATCAGATGCATGGAGTGAAAAAGACAGTAGATAGGTATAAATATACAGCACATGAAACGATGGTAACGTAGAAATGGTAACTTAGTTCGGTTTGAGAAGGTTATTACTGTTTCTAGCCTCTATTGTAGTTTCCTTTAACACACATTCCTTCTGTCACATGAGCTGAAAAGCAGCCACACACATCCCTATACACCCTTTAGGACAGTGAAGTGTACAGTTATGCATAATGATTACAGATTCACTGTGAAAGTGATGCTGCTAAATAAAGAGAAACTTAGGTTTGGGGCCTGATTCTCCACTCTCTTTATCCCTGTTTTCCAACAATATAATAGAGGTGTGATGGAGTTGAGGATAAGCCTCATTCTTTTAAAGTGTTTTCTCAAAATTGAACATGAATAGAAATAAAAACAAAAACAACAAGGAGTCTGGTGGCACCTTAAAGACTAACAGATTTATTTGGGCATAAGCTTTCGTGAGTAAAAACCTCACTTCTTCCTCACTACCCCCTGATACATGAATAGAAATGTTTATGATTTTTAAACCTTTCAAAGAGAGGATTTTTAAAATATTCCTCTGTAGTTTTGCAAGCTCAGCTCAGCAGCATTGTGAATGAACACAAGAAGGTGAACTTGACTGGCTGATTTTTATTATCCAAGCTGAGTGCAATGCAAAAAGTAAGCAAACAGAAGAAATAAGTACAAGTAAACTTGATTTTCTTTTTTAATTCTGATGCTTCAAACAATCTACATTGGTAACTAAGATAAGGAATATGCTTGTTAAATAAGAGTCTTACTTCAACTGCGTCCCTATTGTCAGATCTTCTTAATTTATTAAGCTATTTTAATATTAGTAACAAGTTCAAACTGATCCAAATAGAAGCTGGGAGAAAACATCCTCGTCCTCAGCAAATATGCACCATCATACCAATGAGGCCCTCTGCATCAATCATATTTTACCAAGGGTTGTATTTCAGTTCAGCTATTTTAGTTCTTGTAATTTTTATAACAGTTATGGAAAGAATTTCCCCATGACTATAGCCAATCGATTAAACGAGTTGTCTTAGGGCAAGCCCTTGATCAGGTATCTGCCATATACCCTTGCAGAGATCCATTTCATAGAGCTTCTATTGCAGCAATCTCAGTAACATATGTCGCAAAGTTGATGACAATTTGCTTTGCCTGGTGGCTTCCTCATGAGGATTTCTAAGGATCCGTGGTTTGTTCCTGCTTTGACTGCAACATAGTTTGTTGGGTTTTTTTGTTTTGTTTTGGTACTGCAAACTGAATAAAAAGCTTAAAAGAAAATGCAGTTGACCTGTGATGTCTTTGTGGTGTTGGCATTGATTTGTTTATGAAGGAATGCAAAGGAGGTGTTTATTCACAGGCATTTTTTTCTTAGAAAGGTCCTGCTGTGTCTCTTTTCAAAGGGAATTGTTATGATGAGGTGATCATAAGCAAATACCTTATGAACTACCTAGTATAGACATAGTTAATAATACTCACCTAATAGGCATGTCTTAATAAATCTTGTTAGTCCCATGACTTTGGTAGAAGGATAATTGATTGAACTTTCTCTGGTTTTAAAGACACCCACGCAGGTCATACTGCATTCTAAGTATGCAAAAATGAAAAGCTTTCAGGCAACATTCGGGTTGAAAAATGAAGCACTCAGATGTCAAGCAATGTAAAATGAAAATTGAAAACTCAATCAAATCTGTGTTTCTTGTGGATATGTTATAAAATATAAATAGACTTTTATAAGGAGAGACAATTACAGTATAAAGTATACATATACTCTACGTACTATGCTGCAGTATTGGGTAAAACAGACTCTATACCTTTATGACAACTTAGATGAGCAATAGTTAAATTTTATTTTTTTAAAAATTCATTCTTCATCTTAATTGTTGTTTTGTTGCTGTTTCATGATAGTCACCTGTTCTGAGGCCGTCAAGGATATTAACATAATTATAGGTAAAGTTGTGCCTGAATTAATTAGCCTGTTCATTCTCCCTTCAAATGGCAAAACTGCCACCTGCTTCAACAGAACATGATTGAAGATGGTGTGTGGAAAATCTCAACCAAGCTCCTTTTGGCTGAAAGAGTTAAGTTACTCACTCTTTTTCAGTTGCTTTTAATAGTATTTAACCCATTCCTGCTGGGGTTTGTCTGTCTCTCTACAACACAAACAGGGAGGACCTTGTTTTCAAAAAGACTTAGAAGCTCTGTCCACTTGCTTAGCTGCCTTCTTGAGCTGAACCTTCCAAGATCTCAATCCTTACAAGAAGCCAAGACACCTTATACAGAATGGGAGAGAATGCAAAACCTCCACTGATTTCAGTAGGACCACAATTTCATCCTGTGGGTGTATAATAAATAGGTAATTGGATCCAAAATAATTATGCCCTAAAAGCTACAGTGAAATGCTCATAATCATAACAAGTTATTGAAATAAGCAATTGGATAGTGTTCCACCTGGGGGGTTTTTTTGGGGGGGGGTGGATTCAAAATCTTTTTAGCCCCATAAATACAGCTGAGCTCAAGCCATAAAATTCAGATCTGAATTTCAAGCATCTCAAAGCTCAGGGTTGGTGTGGTAGATTCAAATCCACAGTTTTAAGACCAGCCCAAAAGAGAGATCCGGACTTTAATATTCAGTTCCAATTCCACCCTCACTGCTCAGAATTGCACAGTCGTATTGGAGTTGGGTCCAAACCAAAATCCTGGAGCAGAACACTGCTGAAATTTGAGGAAGTGCAGATCTGAATTAGGATCCAATGTTAACTGCCTGCATCTGCCTTTCTATGGTCTCTACCAGAAGCCTCAATCCAAATGGCTTATCTCCATTTTTAATTTACTTATTGCTAGATCATTTAAATTGTTCAAAACCAAAATTGAAACCAGCTTCTGACTATTGGCTTTTCTGCCTCACACCTTTCCATGTGCCATTCTCTCTCCATTGAAAACAAACAAAGAAAACCAAAAACCACTATTCTTGCTGGTTCGGGGTTCTCAAACTTCATTGCTCCGTGACCCCCTTCTGACAACAAAAATTACTGCATGACTCCAAGAGAGGGGACTGAAGCCCGAGCCCGCCTGAGCCCCGCTGAGGCGCTGTCCCAGGTGGGGGGCTAAAGCCGAAGCCCCACTGCCCAGGGCTGAAACTGAAGCCTGAGCCCCGTCCCAGGACTGATGCCCTTGGGCTTTGGCCCTAGGCCCCAGCAAGTCTAATGTCAGCCCTGATGACCCCATTAAAATGGGGTCCCGACCCACAGATTGAGAACCACTGTGGCTTGTTCGATATGTGTAGAAATTCACAGTCTTCAAAGCAAGAATAGCTCTCTTGCAAGCCTAAATGACACCTGGCTATTAGCAAATTTAAATCCAAAAGGAGGCAGCTATCCCCAAAGTGTGGAAATATGAGTGTGGTCAGAGAAACAGCCTCAGAAAGATAAACAGGCTCCACAAGTGTGATTGTGATATATAAGCTATTCCTGTTGCAATATTGGTGTTGAGCTCAACCACCACAAAGGTTTGTTACTTGCTTTTCATGATACACTCCAGTGGGCTAGAGGAGTAAGGTGTTACACCTACTTATATTTGCTTTCCAAACAATGGAGTTACACCGGTGATGAAAATGGCCTGGAAGATGCCCCTTACCTAAGTGTAACCTAAAGTCTCTGAATTTGGCTCTTACGCCATTTTCATAAAGCGTGAATGTTTTACAATTTATTGCTACTGCTATACTGCTCCCAGAATAGCAAAGCAGCATAGTACTATTGCACAGCTGCCATAAGAATTCTAACGGCCTGTGGTCACATGGCTTTATTTGATGAGAACCGGGGGATCAGTTCTCTTCTGGGCATCACTGCTCAGCTCAAGCTGGGCCTTCAGAACAACTGGTGTAGGCCCCTGTCAGAGCCAAAAAGCCAGAGTAGCTAGAGCAGTTTGGCAATGCCAATGTTCTCATATTAAGGGCTATTCTGTTTAGGGGCATTAATAATTTGGGACACCTTTTAGGATCAGCATGCGGAGCACTTACTTCTCCTTTCAAGCTGCAAATACTGACAACGTTCAGGCCTCACCAACTATTAAATGTCGAGCTGGCACATGCAGAAGGGAGAGAATGTAGGGTATGAGCTCATTCGAAGGAGGATTTACAATAAGCCCTTTTCCACAATTGCAAAACTAAACAGATTTAAAACTCAACCCAAAAGGCACCAGTAGGCACTAACTTGTTTGATGAAAGACGAGATAAAACAGGACATAAGTTTCCATGCAAAGGGAGGGAAAAGAAACTTTTTTAAAAAAAAGCAAAACTTGAAAAAGAAAAGAATTGACAGCCCAGAAAAGGCTACTGTAACTGAGGGCTTGAATGAGCAGGTCTCTATTCACATGAGCAGGGGCTTGCAGGATATGGTCCTTGAGGTCCTTTTTTTCCAGTACAGGTTGTTGATTTCATTCTCTCCTATAGAATATTTCATAGTAGTGCATCATTTGCAAACAAACCTATCTAACTTTCCCATTTTGGTGGTGGTGGTATAAATAGGACATGTGCTTAAAAAGCACACACATTTATTTGGATATGCAGAACATCTTGTGAAATGAGGACTGATAGTAGTAGGCCATTGGACAAAGCTGCACTGGAGAACAGTGTGTAGATCTAAGAAAATGCTATAAGCCCTCCTGGTGCATTCAGGCCATGTAGAGCATTACAAGCAGAACAACAACGGAATCAAAACGCTCACTTCCTGGAGTTCCTAAGTTATTTGAATTACACTTCATAGGCCCTCAGAAAATAAAGGAAACCAAATACTAAAGGGTCAGATTATGCTTGGGGTGGGTGTGCTGAGACAGGGGTGGAGGACAGGGCACAAGGAACTCCCTCATGATTCCTCCTCCAGTCTTCTCCAGTGCACAGACAGTTTGGCTTCTGCATTCTAGTGCCCTCAAAGCAGCCAGGGCTGGGCAGAGAAAAGGTTGGGGCCTCTGGTCTGGCCCCTGGGCCAGAGCCATAAGTAGGCACTTTAGCACCCCAGGCAAGCAAGCATATTTGAGCCCTCTATGGTTTTTGCCCATCATTTTTCTACCCAGAGGTGACAGTGGGGGTGGGGAGCATGCAGGGTCAGGTTCCCCCCCCCCAGATATTTTGGTTACACTCCTACAACCCAGACAGGCTGGGTGGGTGGGCTGCTGAGGTGAGTTGGGGGTGGAAGAGGCGTGCCCTCCCAGAGCCCTGCCATGTAAGGCTGGCCTGACCAACCCCTGTCACATGGGGTTTTACATGACACCTTTGTTTCCACCCCATTTTTCTGCCATCCCCCACGGTTTTGCATCCTGGGTGGCTGCCGTCCTTGCCCTGCCCTGGTTATGGCCCTGCCGAGGGCACAAGGATAGCTATGCTGAGCGCAGAGCTATACCTTTTAAAATTTGTCTCCTGTGCAGCCTCTCACTGCACTCTTCCAGCAGCTCAGGTGACATTAAATCTTACATAGGCACTCCGGGTCTGGTTCTCCCTTGTACTGCGCCGTGTGTGGTCATTTACACCTCTGCAAAGTGAGTGTAAAACACTGCCAGATAATAGTGGCAGCACGCTACACTCCCTTTGCACAGATACAGAGATGACATGAGTTGCAGAGGAGGGAAGAATCAGGCCCAATGACTCATTCAGATGTTACACTTCCTCTACATCCCAGTACTGAGGCATAATTTAAGCCTAAAATCATATGGGGTAAAATCCTGGCACCACTGAAGTCAATGGGAATGTTGACATCAGTGGGGCCTAGATTGTATCCATGGTTCTCTACATCTCAGTACAAAAATGGGAGCACTTTGAAACTGACAGATGCAAAGAGTTATTAGTAACAACAGGCATCCAGATGGAGCCAAACTATTGCATTTGGCCCTTGTTCTGGGGTGACTACCCCCTCTCAGGACTGAAAGGGGTTAAGGTGGCCAGGCAGGCCAGTTAACTCCACAGGGTGCACCTGGAGGAGGAGCAGAACATGCCACTAATTAGAAGTAGGCTCAGCTGGGCAGGAACAGGTGGGGGCCAATATAAAGCCCAGTAGTGGTACCCACCAAGGGGTTGCTAGGCCAGACTATAGAAAAACAGGTAGTAGTTGCTCACTGGAATGAGGGTTTTGGAGCTGATACACCTGGAGAGCGAGAGGGGGATCTGGTGTGGTAGGAAACAGTCCAGGGAAAGAGCTGTGAGGACTAAGAGAAGAAAGCCCACAAGTGCTGAGTTGAGGGTCCCTGGACTGGAACCCAGAGTAGAGGACTCCTGTAGCAGTCACTGAGAGTGGAAGGGAGGATTACCTAGAACTGCTAGGGAGTAGGGACTCTGCTGAGTGACCTGGCTGGAGGGCTGAGTCACAAAGAGGATGCTGTGGTTCCTGGGTTGATAGAGGAGCTGTAGACCTGTGAGAGATGGAATAATAGTGTGCAAGCTGCATAAGGGGGTGTTGACCAGGGCCAGCTCCAGGGTTTTAGCCGCCCCAAGTAGCCAAAAAAAAAAATAATGCCAGGATCATGATCTGCAGCGGCAATTCGGCAGGAGGTCCTTCGCTCCGAGCCGGAGTGAGGGACTGTCTGCCAAATTGCTGCCGAATAGCTGGAGGTACCGCCCCCCTCTGGAGTGGCCACCCCAAGAACCTGCTTGCCAGGCTGGTGCCTGGAGCCGGCCCTGGTGTTGACTGAGCTCAATAGTTCCTCCTCAGAGTGACCAGGAGGAAATGCCAGACCAGTGGTGAGTGCTGTACCCCATGACAGCTCTCTCTATTTTTTAGAAGTCATATTAGTCAGTTTTGGGATTGTAGAACTTAGGCGGGGTAAGAGCAAGGACAGCAATGTGATGACCAGGAGAGAGGAAAAAAGCAGAAAGATGGGACATTGCTGTACCCAAATAAGAGTTGTCTAAATAAATCTAGGATAGTAGAGATTTGTTGTGGATTTCAATATAGGGATGATCTCTGGAGATATAAATGCTTCATTAATCATGTTCAGGACCTCTTACATTATGCTAAACTAGGGCTCCTGCCTAAGCCTGTTTACTGAAACAATTTCAGGAGCATGATAACTAGTTTGATATTGTTGTGTGAAGGATAAATTTTAAGTTTAACTGAGCAGAAGCCATTATGCAAATATGTTCCTCCTTTGCTTAGGCTGGTCTGATGTGTAAAACCTGCTATCTTACCAGCATGTTTCTGAAGCAATAGGAATTATTATAGAATACATACAAAGACCACATATCTGACTAATGAAATAAGGAAAAGTTAATGGATGCTGTAAGGGGACTGAACATGCTGGATGCTGAAATCTATCTTCTCCTAAGATTAATGTGGGAAGAAGAATTGGGAGCTTTAATTATACTAGATAAAAGAATTTTCCCACATGCAGGGATCCATCTCAAACAGAGAATAACACTTAGCATTTGAATAGTAAGTTTCATCCATAGAAATCAACGTGCTTTCTAAAGACGAGAGACTCCTATTATCTCCAATTTCCTGACAGGGAAAACTGGAAACCAGAAGTGCAGTGACTTGCCCCAACCACACAATGTATCTGTGAGAGAGTCTAAAATAGAATCTAAGGCCTGACCTACACTAGGAAACGAGGGAAGTATAACTACATTGCTCAGGAGCATGAAAAATCCATACCCCTGAGTGACACAGTTAAACAGACCTAACTCCTGATGTAGGCGACTCTGGGTCAACAGGGAAACTTTCCTGTCAACCTGCCTCTCAGGGAGGCGGAGTGCCTAGGCTGACAGGAGAACCCCTCTCAGCTGCGTAAGTAGTGTTTTCACTGAAGCATTACAGTGACACAATTGCGCTGCTGTAGTGTTTTAAGTGTAGACAAGCCCTAAATCTCCTTACAATTCTGTGCCTTATCCACTTAGACCATGCTGCCTCCTAGCTGTACCTACATGAACAATTAGGTCTTGACCCTGCAATCTTAGCATATGCTAAATGCCCATTAGTGTTTTTCAGAGGGTCTGTGCACCTACAACTGTAACTGAAATCAATGAGAGTTGTGGGTACTAGTCACCTTTTTTAAAAAAAGAATCAGGCTACTTATGACTCTTACTCTCAGCATTAGGTTTTAGAGTTTAAAATCTCACTAATTATTTAACTGTCAGTGATTTTTAGCAGAAATATCCAGCAATGATTGTCACCCTACAATCCCAACTGCATCCTTTAGTATCAAAACACCCAGATATCTCAGACCAAACTGCCAAGCCTTCCAACTTCACTCACTCCTCGGAACAGCCTTCGCATGTGGAATGAACTGAATTGGTATGAAATTAAATTTAATATCAGTATTTCTTCTATTATTCATTTCATATTTGATTTAAATCCAGCTTTTGGAAAATAAATTAAATGAAGCAGCCACAAAATTTCCAGTCTGCTAAATAACAGTGCCACAGAAACCAGAGACCTTTCTGTAGACTTTAGGTCTAGATGCTTATAGACATGAACATTTGATGTTCTGTGTTCAATCCTCATCAACTCTAAAGCAAAAATGACTCTATCAAACTTCTCCCTGTGACAGAGTGGTGAGCCAGCCTTAAGCTACTCTCAGGCTGTCACCACTCTGGAAACTGGGTAAGCATCCCCACATGCACCAGAATAGGGAAATAATTGATTAAAAAGTGAACAGCTAACCAATTACCAGGGTGGCTCAGATCATCAGCTGAGGACCGCTAACAGAGGTAGGGAATAGGCAAGGCTGGAAGGAAGGGCTAGAGAAGCCCAAGATCTCAGGAAGCTGAGATCTCTGTTCACCCACCCTGTGCTTAGGGGGACAGAAGGTAAGAACCTTGAGCTGTGGGGAACTGATGTTCCCACTGTAAATAGAGCAGTAGGTGTTGAACCTCCCATAAGTGCTGTATGAGCACCATTTGCAATAAAGGAATCCAGGGTTTGGGAGCCCAGTCTAATGACATTGCTTATCTTGTTAGGAAAATAGTAGGGTTAGCAGAAGCTCAGGTTTTGATAAAATTGAATGTTACCTTTATTTTTGTATTATGGTGCCCTATAAATACTAAAAAGTAACTGGACAATTACCATAATGAAAGATGACTAGTGGGGTTATTCATCTTTACAACAACTGCAAGCCTTTTGGTTTGCAGTACTATTGATCTTTGTGAAAGTAGTTTTCAATTAAATTTAAAACTCCAGGCTTGGATGCTGATCCATAAGAAAATTTCTGGAGTCTGATGGTGCAGATATTTTTTTCAGACAGTTTTATGCTTTTTGACTTATGGCCAAGGTTTATCCAAAGGCTGATCGCTGGTCTATGGTAGAAGCACCCTCCAGACAACTTTTTGGCGGGGGGAGGTTGAGGTACTGCTACCCTTACTTCTGCACGGCTGCTGGCAGTAGTTTTGCCTTCAGAGCTGGGCAGCTGGAGAGCAGCAACTGCTTGCTGGGATCCCAGCTCTGAAGGCAGAGCCGCTGCCAGCAGTAGCACAGACGTAAGTAAGGATGGCATGGTATGGTATTACCACCCTGAGTTCTGCACTGCTGCCTGCAGAACTGAGCCCTCTGTCAGCAGCCACCACTTTCTAGCCACCTAGCTCTGAAGGCAGCAGCGCAGAAGTAAGGGTGACATGGTATGCTATTGCCACTCTAACTGCTGCTGGTGGGGCACTGCCTTCAGAGCTGGGTGCCCGGCCAACAGCTGCTGCTCTCCAGCCGCCCAACTGTGAGAGCATCACAGAAGTAAGGGTGGCAATACTGCAACCTCCCCTAAAATAACCTTGTGACCCCCTGCAACTCCTTTTTGGGTCAGGACCCCCAATTTGAGAAACGCTGGTCTCCCCCGTGAAATCTGTATAGCATAGGGTAAAAGCGCACACAAGACCAGATTTCATGGTCCATGATGTTTTTCATGGCTGTGAATTTGGTAGGGCCCTATCTATGTATATTGCCATATCAAGAGTGTCCTTGTGTGTATATGGGGGACTTTAGTGGAAGAGCATCAGAGGAGATCCTGTTGGTTTGCCAAGAGATATAGCACTGTGATTATTTCTATCAGCCATTCAATTGTTCAATGCATAAAATTACTTGCTGTCAAAATTAAGCCAAGTAATATAAAAAAAATCTTCATGGAGTAGATGCTTCTCGACTAGTTTTTTTTAAAAGGTACTTTGCATGAGTACAGCAAAAACCTGCTTTGTTGATCTGTTAGAATGACTTCTAATTGTATAACCTCCATGGCACTGGATTGTTCTCCTCCATATAAAGAGTATTATAGACCCAATTTTGCAAAAACTATCCATGCAGAATTGTCACTGAAATCGATGGAAATCTTGTGGGCTCAGGACTCTATAACAGGGTCAGGGCTTATATTTGTCATATCCTTTTGGTTTATGTTCTGTTTTTTGCTTGGCATTGTCTGAGTTCTGTGTTATGGTGCAGTGGTTGTGTTGAGAATGTGTCTTGCATAGAAGTCAATGAGAACTTTCCACGAGCAAATTCTAACATACAAAATAAGAGAGGACCTGCAGAAGTGATTTGGGATTAGAATTCCAGAGCTGCTGATTACAGCCATATTATATGTCTGCAGGTGGAGGTGAGCTATTGGTATTTCTAATACTGTAGCTACATTTCTGATTCATGAAGCTTCATTGCTTTTGTTTTTAGCTTTCTTATTATTTTAGTTTTTTAGGAACTGAGAGTCCTTTAGGCATGATCACCACAGAATTAGATGAAAGTTTTGTTTATTATGAATGACTGTCTAATAGGAGGAAACTTATAAGAACAGACCATAAAATGAACTACAGAGAAAAGGTTGGATTTTTGTTCATGTAGGGAACAGAGGGTGCATTGGTAGACAATGTTAAAATTTAAAAGTGATCAGAGAAGCAACATCAGCTGTCCAGAGTTCCACCCGTGGCAAGATCAGTTTGTGAGCAAACTGAGTCCTATCCATGATTCCAGAATGTGCAGACCAGAGATAAGAACTTCAGATGGTAAAAACTCTAGAGGCCTAATTCTGATCTTGTTTACATCCATGAAATGATAGCTGATTGATACTGAAGTCAATAGAGTAATACTTTTTTAAAAGTTCAGAACTGTGCCCTAAGTGTCCAGGGAACAGTACAGCAGATTTATCTAAAGGAGTGAACATCTAGCTGAGTAGCTACCTAATGAAATACACTGCAATGTAATAGCAAGAAGTCATTTTAGGGGGTCAGGTCAGAATGTGAATCTAGCAACACTCAAAAGCAATCACAACTTGGCAAATATATATTAAACATAGGCATAAAACATAGGTAGAGATTGGTTATGAAGAGCACGGCATCTGAATGTTACTGTCTCCCCTGTTTTGAACTTCCCTAGACTGGGTTTATAAAGAGCCTACATACCAACACTTTTCTTGCCTGTCTTTCACTATCCTTCAGGGATTAAAGGGCATTCTGGCTTTAAATAGCATCATCCTTCTTGAATTTGCCATAAGTTCTGTGGATTTCTGAGAGGCATTAATGATAGCTGAGCTACTTAAAAAAAATCTGATGCACTTTCCATCCAAGGTCTTAAAACTAATTTGATACATTTTGGTACAAAGCACAAATAACCCCTTGCCCCCAGTGCAGAGATTTGTCCTTCAAGCCAGAGACCAGTGCGAGGCTAACAATAATCGCCTGTCAATTTGCTGTAAGGTTGTGGAGTACTATAAAAATAGCACAGTTAAATTTGGCAATAAGACCCACGTGTTGCAACAGGTGGGTTCAGGTTCCCCACCCCACCCCCAGGCTTCCCACAGCTTTAGTAGGCCTCTAATAATTGGACTGATCGTGAACTACCAGCAGACACATCTCCTCTCTCTGTGGTAAACAAGCAAGTGGTAAACCAAGGTGCAAATTGCAGAAGCAGTAGAAGTTTTTATTTCACTATGACTGTAAGCTCCACTCTGACTCAGGGATCAGGCCCCGTTTTAATAAGCAGTGTAAATTTCACAATAGAAGAAATAAGGAAGATAATAGTGCATTGTGATTCTTTAATATGTGCCATTTCCAGTGTTGGGTAACTGACACCTGAAGATGCTTGTAGCTGCTGTCGTTGCTGCACCAGTTGGCTGGACAGGTAGGAAGCCCTCTGGTGCTCCACCATACAAAATAACATTCCTCAAGTATTTCCCCAGGCACAGCGATTTATACTTGAGTCTAAATATCAAACTTCAGCAGTACAGTCAGCACAGCAACTGTTAGGAATTTTTTTCTTTGGCCATTAATAAAATGTTACTATGCTTAATTTTGGCTATCTGATGCATCCTCTCTCCAGAGACTGCATCTACCACTAGCCCGGGAACAGACTTCATGATCTATAAGTCTTTTCCATACTTTCATAGGGTTCAAGGCCAGAAGGGACCACTAGATCATCCAGTTGAACCACCTGTACATCACAGGCCATTAATTTTCACCCAGATACCCCTATACTTGGATCGCAAAATTCCATGGTCTTATTAGTCTCCCTCTCTTTGAAGGGAGGGAGGGAGCCATGTTGCTTTTCTCAAGGCACTGTTTTGAACCACAGCCTTGGATGGTAGTAGGTTCATTTTCACATGTTCAGTGTCTGGCTTGAAATGGTGAGGAGCCTCCGTTATCCTGCTATGCTAAGCAGCCTCCCCGATGGTCAGCATAGTACTCTTCTGCTGTGCAATATATCTTCTTGCTTGATGTGCAACTGCATGCCAAGGACTGAGATTGGAAGAATATAGGGGGTGAAAAGGTCTGTGGAGAAGTGCCCTAACAGGCTCTCTAAAGTTAATGTAAGTCTTTTACAGGAAGCCAGGAAACCTCAACAGAATTAATAGAGAACTTTATATGATTAGAACCAAATATAAAACTATGGGGCCATATTCTTCTCTGTTACTATGGCAACCTCATTCATATCACAGACTTCATGCATACAGACTGGGCTGAGTTTGACTAGAAGCACCACCACTATCTGTTTTTACCTAGAAGATGGCTGGTTTCCCTGAGGTGATTGGAAAAAGATGCCACTGTTGCTTCATTTTGAGAATGTCCTCTGCTCATTTGGGAGTTTTTGTTGACAATACATTTATCTTGTGCCTCCCTACTCCAAGACAAGATCTTAAAGTTTCAGCCAAGAATTACACATAAAAGGTACATCCAGCTCTGGTCTTAGCAGGTGTAACTCAGCTGGTTAGGAGAGCTACTTGCAGTAATGCTAAGGCTGAGCTTGGCCAGGGTCTTTACTCTCAAATATACTCTTGAAGTGCATATCTAGCTCTGCTTATAAGAAACAAGTGAGGCCAACAGCCTTCTGTGGGAAATGTTCTTCATCCTCTGACCTTAACTCATATGCACTAGCAGGCTGTGAGCAATTCACAGACTAGTGGAGAAGTATACAGCTATGTGTATAGTTGCATCGGCTGACATTGTCTCCCTGAATTTCTTTATGCCTGTGGTCACAACCTCATTCTACCTTCAGAGAAGTAGACACCAAGGTGGTGACCCTTGCTGACCATTTTTGCAAGGTTTTTTTGCTTCTACCACTGCCTAGCACAAAAATTAATTTTAATCTGAGCACCTTGAAGCTGCATAGTTAGGCTTGAACTGCATATTGTATTGCATGATGTGAGGTAGGATGTTTTCATTTGGCCACATGGAGAAGCACTGATTAACAGGAGACCTAGGGCTTGCAGAGAATTTTGCCTGGGCAGTACTAGCTTCAACAAACTGGTTTGTTGCTAACGATAGATATAACTGCAAAGAATTTCTGATCCTCCTTATATCTGAAATGCATATTAATATTTACTGATATTCTGATTGCAAGTATGGACCCCAACCAAGATCAGGGCTCCTTTGTGTTAGGCACTGTACAGAGTAGTAGATGGTCACTGCAATGAAGAATGTACACTCCTCTAAATAGACAAGATAGACACAGGGTTGGGAAAACACGCCATTAACAATCTTTTTTTTAAAACTCTTCATTAAAGATAAAGAAAAGAAGGAAAAACAGTTAAAACATTAGAAATGTTAAGTATTAAATAGTTTTCATTTTAATATTTTTTTTTGTTCCCTTTCCCTGTAGCTGCAGAGAATTTTAGAAGGAAACCCTCCCCCCACCCTTGTTTGACAGCGTCTTACAGTATCAAAGAATGTAATAGCTGTCGTCCTAGGTAGTGGTTGGGATTCAGCTGGCACTGGTTGGGCTGGTGATGTCATCTGGACCAGAATGATGATACGATGGGGTGTAAGGAAATGGTGGCAGTGGCAGACATGAAGGAAAGTGACCTGTATATTCTTTGTCTTCTCTCTCGTTTTCCATTTCTTTTTAAGGATCCCAAAATGGAGTGATAGGTAGAATAGCCCATCCCCTCATTTTGTCCACCAATTAGGCCTAATAGCTGACATACCCATTTTGGCTCATTAACTTCCAGCTACACATCTTCTGTTTTTAACAAGCATCATTTCAGCACAGTCCTTGAATCATATCAACTTGACCTTTGTTTAGATTAATTCAGTGAGTCTGTCTCCTTTTGTACCTTTTCCCACCCATGTTTGTTATAGGTTATTGTAACACTTTAAGAACTTTTTACAGTTAAGCTCACAATTCAGGTGAATCTGTAGGCCCAATGGTCACAACAGGTGGGACCTTTAAGACTGTGGATCAGTATCCAGAATTATATTGTCTGTTCCAGAGATTGTCCTGCAAAGTCAGACCCCATAGACACAGGAAACAACCAATGAGAGAAGTGGTGGTCCTGGGGTGGCAGTTGGCAGTCACAGAAAATCCAGAATGCAACTGTCTAGGACAGGGGTAGGCAACCTATGGCACACGTGCCGAAGGCGGCATACAAGCTGATTTTCAGTGGCACTCACACTGCCCAGGTCCTGGCCACTGGTCCGGGGGACTCTGCATTTTAATTTAATTTTAAATTAAGCTCCTTAAACATTTTTAAAACCTTATTTACTTTACATACAATAATAGTTTAGTTATATATTGTAGACTTAGAGAAAGAGACTTTCTAAAAATGTTAAAATGTATTACTGGCATGCGAAACCTTAAATTAGAGTGAATAAATGAAGATTCAGCACACCACTTCTGAAAGGTTGCCAACCCCTGGTCTAGGGTGTGGAACCAGAGCCCTAAGAATTGGATGGGTCCAGGCTCCTCCTCTTCTGTCAGCCAGAAGGAATCCTGCAAAGCTGTTCTTGGGACTCAGGGAATTTGTGGGCCTCCACATCAGGGCATGTTAAGAAGGGGGTAGACCATAAGCCACCTCCTCCCTTAGAACAGAGAGACAGTGGAGGGAGCTGGAGTAATTGGCCATCTCTCTCAGCAAGATTTACCTGTCTGGTTTGCGCTTCGACTGCCAGATAGGAGAGATTAAAAACTACAAGATGGTAATTAATGTTTTCTAGACTACAAATCAATGAGGTGGCAGTGTAGACATTCTGCACTGGTCGACAGACTCACGCTAGCAGGACTTGAGCTAGTGCATTAAAATAGCAGTGCGGCTTGTCTGTCAGAGCTGCAATATCAACACTGCCATTTTTAGATGGTTTACTCCCAGCTGTAGTATAGGCATAGCCTAAGACTAGTGGAGCTCCATCTATACACTTCATTGGAGAGCAGTTGAAGAGGCTATTGAATGGTGGTGTACAGAAGTACCTATGCAGAAAGATATCAGAGATGCAAATTTTTAATGGTGGACAGTAATTGGAACAGATTGCCAAGGAATATAGTAAATTTGTCTATTTCTGGGGGTCTTTAATCAAGGCCAATGTCTTTCTAAAAGATAAACTCAAGTTTAGCCACATGTTGTTGTGCTTAATGCAAGAATTAATGGGTGATATTCTACACACTGTGCTATGCAGAAAGTTAGACTAGAGGCCATAAGTTTTTACTGGCCTTGATTTCCCCCCTTGTTCCAGAGGGCAAGGAAGTAATCTGCTCCCTATATCTAGCACAGATTACTTCTTCCATGATGACTCAGCTGCATTGACCGGTCCATTCAATAGCAGAGCCAAAGATCTGTTCCCTCCCCATCCCTGCTTGCTGTTTTCCCTCCCGTGTATAGCAATCTGCAATATGAATAGGCTGTGCAGGGACATGAGAGGTGCTTTATACCTTTTATTCCCTATGTGGGTCACACTTGTGCCCCGAATTACTTAAATGCAAGTATTTCAGTGCTGAGTTACTTGGTAAGACCTCACCTGATCCATCCCCCTTTAAATATTTTAAATTATTTTTAGCTACTAGGTTGTCAACTGTGTATTCTGAGATACTTATCAATATGGCAATGGCTCTCAAACTGTGGGTCAGGACCCCAGGGATGGTTAAGACTTGCTGGGATCTGGGGCTGAAGCCCAAGCCCCACTGCCTGGGGCCAAAGCCCGAGGGCTTCAGCTTTGCGCCCCCCCTTCCCCCCCCGCCCGGGGCGGTGGAGCTCGGGCTTTGGCCCCTTCACCTAGACCAGCAAGGCTCAGCAGGTTTCGGTTCCTCCTCCTGGAGTCATGTAGTAACTTTCTTTATCAGAAGGGGGTCACAGTGCAGTGAAGTTTGAGAACCCCTGCTTTGAATAGACTACATAGACTCTGGGCGTGGATAACAGGCACAGGCCTACAAGAGCAACTGAGGGTGCAAATGCAGCTTGTGGGCAGTGAGTAAGATCAGTTCATATTCAAGAATAAGAAACACATTGTGCAACAGCTCACGTGTAAATCAGTTTTTTAATGGTCTTTAATACTGAGCTTGTAAAAGTAGAGTACAGTGAAAAGCCTACACAATGATAATTGGATTTAACTACAATGCTAAAATGATAGATTTAAAGTAATTACTTTGCAACACAAACATGAAATGAACTAGTGAAGGATTAGTCATGTTTATAGGGTGAGCTGCTGGTGATATCTTTGTCATTTGTTATCCCTGCATTAACTGGTTCATTGTTCACAGGACAGTGGGAGTGTGGGGGGAGGGGATCTTCCCGGCGGGACAGTCTGAGGAGTGGCTTCTCACCACATTGCCTAATGTAGTTATCTCATATTAAATGGAGTAATGACATCAAGAGGATCCTCTGCACAGTGTCCCTGATGGGAGTGCCTTTGCTAGACAAATGACTTGCTGTATGTCTGGCTAAAATGGAAGTTGCTTCCCTCTTGCATTGCTAGCTTTTTTGTGTGTGTGTGGTTTTTGGAGAAGTTTAGCGGAGTTGAAGGTTGGATTTGAGGTGCAGAAGCCTTTAAAGTGGAAAGCAATCGTTTTGTTTCTCTTCACGCAACTATTTTTGCTAGTGTGGATTGTTGCCCGGCCCTTCTCGTGATCAGCTTCAAATGCTGCCAAAGTGACAGATATAGAAGGGATCTAAAGTGCATCTAGCAACTTGCTCTCAGATAGTGTTACAGTTGTAGAAATAGCTGCAGAATTTAGCAGGTACTTTTTTGGCGCCCTTTCCCAGCCATAAGGAACATGGATTGTTAGATCTTAATTTTGCATAATACAGCAACAAAGTCAAATCTTGGCCCAGTCAAAGCCAATAGGTGTCTTGTCATTGACACTAACAGAATCAGGATTTAGGCTGCAGTTCATAATCAAGTTAATTGGTTTGGAACATTGCACAGACCATCAGAGCCACAGGTCACTGACCAAGGAAAACAGCATCCAAGAGAAAGAACATAATAAGGTCCAGTCAATCGGGGTATGCAGAGCTTGGCAAGCTTGATGCCAATGATTGACTTTGGCTTTATTTTGGTGCAACTCCACTGAAGTCCATGGGGATTCCCTGATTTAAAACAGCAAAAGTGGATCAGAATCAATTACACAGTTTTCAGCTGCTGCATATATGTAAAATGATGCCAATTAAAATTTTGCAAATACACATGGAAATCCAATATGGTGAGATCATGTGTGCGCATCCTTCACTGCAGCAGAATTATGTAATAGCTACTTAACAGTATAGAGGCTGAGAACTTTAGTGCCCAACACTGCAAAGCAAGAAAACCTGATGCATAATTACATGCCAAGAGCTTGGTTAATCTAAATCCAGTCCTCCATTTTGGTACTCCAAACAGGCTCAAGGTGTCCATCGACAGAATTAAAATTCAGAAGTGCTCTGCTCCTGAGAGTACTTTGCACAAGTGCTGTCACTCTTTCCTCTCATTCATTCAGCACCTACCACCTGCTCTGTGCTCAAACATACATTTGGTCTTTGCCCAGGGAGCTTGCATTCTAAAGGCACTATAGGTATTGTACAGTCGTTCCCATGTACATGATGTATTATGGAGGGATAGTAACTGCTCCATAGAAATGATTATGACCAACTTATTGTTCTTGACACCCTACACTAACTTTGCCAAAAATGTATTAAACTGGCTGAGGTTATTGCAGAGGCAAAGATTTCCATCATATGAGTGTTTCTCAAGAGTAAGAATAGTGACAATCTCTCTCCCTCCCTTCCCTACTGGTATCAGGCAAGGTCAGGGTTCGTTTTGACTTTGATTTCTGTTGCATAGAGGGGACTGAGAGTCAGGGTATTGTAGGAAAGCTTGAGTTAAGAGTTGTTTTGCATATTCTGAACACTGAGATTTCTGTGAAATTTCTTAAGTGCCAGAATATAACTTTTTTATTTATTTATTTTAGGAGGACTCCAGGAGAATCAGACCAGAAATTTATAAGCAGTAGGACACTTTGGAAAAATCAGGTGCTCTCTGAAAACTGTTCAGTTTTTTATAATGTCTCCTTTCAGAAATGGCTTGGGCTGGAAACAACAAATGTGATTTTTTTGTGTGTGTGTGTGTGTCCTAGTGACATCAAAATATTGGAACAATTAGGAAGTTAATTTAAGTTATGGGATCTGTTTTTTGGTAACGCAGGCAGCTCTGAGGTCTCATGCATATGGCTTTATTCTAGTGGAGGCTGGGCCTTTCTATTTTCTAAAGTACAACTTGCAGAAATTTTTAATGGCCATGAATCCAAATAGCTGAAGTCTGGAGCTCTGGCACAAGACAGGAAGGAGGAGATGCAGGGAGGACTTTAAGCATGGGAAGGATATTCCATTCACTGCACCTGATGCAGGCATTCTGATTTACATGAGGTTTAAGATGTAATTTCCATGAGGTCTGACATGTAGCAGAGGTTGCACATTTGGACATTGTAATGCTTATGAGCTTGGCTAAGAGTAGTCTGGGAAGCCTCAAAATGGGGGCAGGAAACAAACAAAAGACTCCAAACAGCAGGAAAGAATGGACATCTCAATGCACACATGATCTGTGTGGTTTGGTGTTCATACTGTAGTGATACAGGCATAACAGCAGATGCAGGATAGTATAAATCTGAATCTATTACAAGATGCTCACCACATTGTGCATTTTCCATGACAGGTCTATAGTGATTGATTACTTTTCAATTTGTGGTCACTTCCATCTCTGTCCTGTCTGCAATATGTAGCTAAAACCTGTCTCTTAGAACTGGGCAAATGAACCTATTTGATCAAATTGAAAAATGAGTTAACTCTGGCATATGGCTGTCTAGTGCAATTAGGGGTGCTCGTGTTCTAATGCCTTCCTTGTTTGCAATGTGGATGGGGAAGTATGTCAAAACTTGTGTTACAGCTTAGGTCATGGGCTCTTAGTGTCAGTTTCAAAGGAACTTTTACATTATCAATGCAGTATCCAATGTAAGAGTAATACCACTATCTTTAAAAAAAACAAAACAAAACAAAAACTAAATAAACCTAGATTTTGTAAGCAATGCTACAGTAGTGTAAAGGATTAATTTAAGACCACAATAGCATAATTAAGACTACATTTTAATATTCCATTCACTCAATTGTATTTAATTACTTTGTAAAATTCAGTCCCTCTGTGAATGTCAGACCCCAAATGTAGTAGCATTACCATCAGATTAGATCTTAAATTGTTACCTTTCCATTTTATAGGAGTTTGACAGCAGTACAAGTTGTGCTGTGTTCCTCTATCAACTACTGTATGTCTCTCATATACTAGTAACCTTACAGACCAATGAAGGTAGTATTGAGAAGGAAGAGCTAATTACAGCTATGTAGAATAGTGAACTGCTGAATTACGATTTTGGGCTTTATGTTGGGAACTCATTGAGGATTGGTTGGCTTATTTTGTAGTTAAGAACTCTGTGAACTTAATCTGATATTAAACTAGCCCCAGAAAGGGGTGTTGTGAGCCTTAAGAGTGCTTAAGGGGCCTGGAAGAGGGAGCTAAGCTAACCAGGGCAGGGTGCCTTAATTGTAAGGATCCCATTACTTCCGTGAATGCAGCTACCTCTGGGAAAAAACAGCACAGAATAGCAAAAAAGGCAACTAAAATTTCAGCCAAGTAGACTAGGGCAAACTCCTACAAAACGTGCTCTGTGATCTTTAAAGTCCTCAGATAAGAGACAGGAACTTGATTTTAAGGCCTCATTAAAACAATTGTTTGTTATTTGAGAGAAGCTCCAACACATGTGAGGTTTGAATGGGGCCAAGCAGAGAGCTGGACATTTGCTATGCCCCCAATGGGATCAAAGGTAAAGCAATAAAGTGGGCTTTTATGGATATAGGGGAGAATTCATGGGAGAATAGTGGAGGCTACAGGGTGGATTCCTTGAAGGGCAGTGGGTTATAGTAGTGACTAGCAAGTCTCCAAATTACCAGAAGTGTAGTTCAGACAAGCAACCCAAGATGAGTTAAGTTCTTGGAGGCTCTCTGTCATGACTTACCCTTCCCTCCACTCCAATGTTTGTTGTGAGGAGCCTTCTACCCCGACTGCAACTGTTTTAAAGGAAAGCCAGGTATCCCTTTTCCCCCATGAAAGGGGAAACTTTTAGCAGGAGGTTCCGAAACTCTTCCCCTGACCCCAAGTCAGCTTTGTTGGGCCATCTGATGCCGATCTTTAATGCTTCCCTGTCCATGAGTACCAAAAGTGCACAGCAGTGCTAGAGCCATTCTACTGGAAGCCTCAGACAAGAGCAGCAGCAGGCTGAGATCCTACCTATAATAGGATAAAAGGAGAGGCTCATTGAACATCAAAACTTGAGACCAAGGCTAGTTGTTCTGGAGAATCCATTCATCCCTAGTTATGAACCCATCTTTATTAAAGTTTCCATGGGATTCTACAGTAATAACTTCAAAACTCTGTAGTCAGACTTCTGTAAAGGAAGTCTGGGTCGTTGCCAGGGAAGGAACAGTGTGGTATGTTGAGTATTGACATCTCTCAATGGAGAGCAAGTATTAAATGAGCATTGAGAGTGTGAACCATACCTAGTGGAAATTTCTCCTAAGGACTATGACACGTTGGCCTTGATGCTGCACTGACTGAAGTCAATTGTTTCTATAGTGCAGGATCAGACTCACTGGCCGGTGCTGGGTGTAGGGTTGCCAACCCTCCAGGATTGTCCTGTCGTATCCAGGAATTAAATATGATGTTGTGATGAAATCTCCAGGAATACATCCAAGTAAAATGGGCAACCCAGCGCTGCTGCATGTATTGTAATAATACTGGGGTTCAGAGGAATTCTGATCTAGATCCTTAATGGTATTTGGGCACCTAACTCCCATTGATTTAGGCATCTAAATACCTTAGACTCTAGGATCTGGGCTTCTGTCCCCAAGCTGTCAATTTGGTACCTTTTTTAACAAACACTAACCTCGCTTTAAACCATGTAATGGGTACAGAAAGAGAACAGAGAGAAATGTTATGATGCTTAGTATAGTTAACTGTGATGTGCCATAATTTGATATTCTCTGATAAAGATTTAAAAGTGCTTGTAATTATTATTTTTCACTCGGTTTTGGGAGTTCATTTCAAACTCCGGTGATCAATTGGTAGTGAATGGGTATCTGAACATTGCAGCATTTACTCAGCCTCTAACCTGACTGCCTCAAGATATCCTTTGAAGTCTTTCCAAATGAGAGCTTCAGCCCCCTCACACAAACTGTACAGTAATTATGCTCCACTTTCAGTGCTGAGAAAGGCACTTTGTTTGACAGGGTCTCATCTGTGATGCTTTTATATATTAATGAAAAAAATGTTGTCCAAATCTCCAAAGCACATTCCTGCAAGTAGCCTGAAGGTAGCATCTTTGATGGTAAATTTTTTGGAGGGGGTGTATAGAATTTTTAATGTCTCATCACCCTTCTTTCAGTTACATACTGGCACAGATTAACTGCAAAACATATTGCTGACAAAAATGTTTAAAGAGGCCTTGGAACAAATGTCTTGTGGCTGTCACACAGGCCTATGCTATGAAGCAGGCTATGGATTAAAAGCTGGCGAAGTGAAATAAGTACAATTAAATCAAAGGAAATTAAATTCAATTTACTTTACATTGCCCTCAAACTTTCATTGGGCACAGATATTTTTTTAATGGAACTCGTAAGTACATGTTAGAAGTTCCCAAGGGACAAATTGGAAGCTTTGGCTGCTGGATAGAAACCACAGCTGTGGTTTCTCGTACTCAGGTTGCTATGGGAGGCACATTTGGGTTTTGGTACTGGGGAAGAAATTGACTTTTGGCGTTGGACATCTTTCCGTTCCCCTTTTAGGCATGAAGGCACTGCCTTTACATGTATAGAGTTGAATTCCTTATTCCCTGCCCCAGTAACCCTTAACAAAAATAAATGGCCCAGTCCCTGGTATCTGCCAGTACATCCACCAAGGCTGGATAACCACATGAGCTTGATGTTTCTGCTAGAACGATCAGCAGTGAAATAGCTAGCAATATTAGCATTAAATTATTGTAATTAGGCTTTAATACTCCATTGAGATGGATGGGGCTGTTGACACTATTGTTTTAAGAACAGGAGTACTTGTGGCACCTTAGAGACTAACAAATTTATTAGAGCATAAGCTTTCGTGGACTATTCACCAGGGAATTGGTGAAGGTTTTTCAAGGCTTCCCAGGGAGGGAATGGTGGCAGCGGACCAGAGCTAAGCTGGTAGTTAAGCTTAGAAGTTTTCATGCAGGCCCCTACATTTGTACCCTAAAGTTCAAAGTGGGGATACAGCCTTGACATAGCTTATGCTCTAATAAATTTGTTAGCCTGTAAGGTGCCACAAGTACTCCTGTTCTTTTTGCGGATACAGACTAACACGGCTGCTACTCTGAAACCTGACTATTGTTTTAGGCTCTCTGAAGAAAAGGGTGCTCAGTATATCCTAACCAGGGCCTGATGGGATCTGTGGGTGCTCACCAACTCTCAGCATTCGGGCTAGTCTACACAGGCTTGCCTGATCTAGCTCTGCCAACAGCGCCCTCTAGTGTTACAGAACATATGCCCACAGAAGTTTTCCTGCCATCACTGTCACCACTTCCTTGAACAGCTTTAGCTATGCTGACACAAGCACTCTGGATGGCACCCCAGTGTCTATACTGGGGGTGTTGCCAACATAGCTATGGATGTCGTTTTTTTCCCACTTGATTGACATAGCTATGCCAACAAAACTTTGTAGAGTAGATATGGCCTTAGCCTCTGTATATTTTATATCCCTGTTTCACCATGTCTTTCTTCAGGAGCCATTGGCTCGATCCCTGTAGACCTTGTAAGGTGCAAAGGGGTTCAGGAGTACTGCTTTGCTGCTCCAAACTTTTTCCTGTGCATCTCCAAAGGCACAGTAGACTGAGAGTTCAAATTTATATGTGCTATTGCAGGTTGGTGCTTTTTTTGGCAGGTTAGCAATGCTTCAAGTCTTGGAAAGAATAAAGGTCCATCTGTGCAGGCGGAGGGCTCTATACTAAGCCCTTGATTAATTGAATATATCTAATTCTTTAACCTGTTCTTTCCCTATTTTGGTTTATGTTCCTTCCTCCTTGTTGATATTGTGTTGAGTATCTAGTCACCATTAAACTCTCTAGTGAAGACTGAAGCAAAATAGGAATTAAACACCTCAGCCTTCTTGCTGTCATCTGTTACTAGCTCTCAGTAATGATACCGATCTCTTTTGTAAACCACTTTGAGATCTGAAGATGAAAAGCACTAAAGAGCAACTTAATTATTATAGGCGGAATAAGAGATGCCAAATTATTCAACACATGCTGCACGAGGAGTCAAGGTTGATGGCGCTGGATACTGTAAGAAGATCTCTACACTGCGTCAGGAAGCATACAATACAATCCTCCCAGTACATTTAGCCACCATCTGCACTGAAATTCAAGCTTGTTTTTAGCTGAAGTGTCGTGACCTGAGTAGTCGGCATTTAAAGACATTCATCATTGCTTAAGCTCCCTAATGATCCTACCGAAGTCAATGGGAGCTTGACCACTGACTTTGAATGGAAGGAGAACTGAGCCCCAAACTATATTTTCTTCACTTACAATCCAGTGTTCTCTCCGGTTTAGCATTCATATGTTAAAATCACTATAAAGTTTGTTTTAATGGAATTGTTAAATTCAGTTTCCCAGAAATAGGATGTACAGACCCTTTTATTATGTTACCTGTAAGGAAAGTAATAAGTAAACAAAATGTTAGACAGCAGAAAAAAAGACCAGGGGTGAAACCCTGGCCCTGACTCCTATAAGCCAATGGGAGTTTTTCATTGACTTTGGTCAGGATTTCACACCAGATTATGATCTCAGTTAAAACAAAGTAACTGAGATCAGAAACTAGGCCACCAAACAGGCTCATTTCCAGCTAAAGAACTATGAAGGTGCCCAGTTAGTATGCCCTAAATTTAGGACCTGCTATGCTCAGTGTGCTGGAGTTTTGTATCTGACCTGTGTGGATTTAAACACTAATGGATGATATGAACGATGAAAACAAACATAAGAATATTTAGGGGCATGTCTACATGATCACTTACTGTGTGTCAAGCTGGGTGTCAGAAAGAGTGATGGGGATGGTCAGGCCTAATGGTTGGAGCCCAGGGATCAGAGCCAGAATGGAGAATCCACACTGAGGTTGGAGTGAGCAAGGCTGGAGCCAGGTGAGGCTCGGGGAGCTGGTTGCCACCATCAGGCAGGAGAGAATTCCAAACCCTGGAGTGATATTGAGCAGACTAAGCTACTGTTCCTCCTGTGGGATTTACACCTGCCCTGGGAGTAGAGACTTGCAGATTGGCTGGAGCCCAGCACATGAGTGACTCATCACCTTGTATTACTACCCAGGGCCGGTGCTACCATTAAGGCGAACTAGGCGGTTACCTAGGGCACCAAGATTTGGGGGTGCCAAAAAGCGGTGCCCCCAATTTTTTTTTTTACAGCATTCCTCCCTGAGCACGCGGTCGCCGCTCCACTTTTCCCGCCTCCCAGGCTTGCGGCACCAATCAGCTGTTTGGCGCCGCAAACCTGGGAGGAGAATTAGAGCGGAGGCGGCATGCTCAGGGCGGAGGCGGAGCAGAGGTGAGCTTGGGTGGGGAGATGCCGCATGGCTCCCTGGGCCGGGGGGGTGGAGAGCTGCCACGGGGGTGCCTCAAGGCGGGGGGGAGCTGCCGCAGGGCTCCCCACCCCAGCTCACTTCTGCTACACCCCATCCCCGAGCACGCAGTCGCTGCTCCGCTTCTCCCGCCTCCCAGGCTTGCGGCGCCAATCAGCTGTTTGGCACCGCAAGCCTGGGAGGAGAATTAGAGTGGGGGCGGAATGCTCGGGAAGGAGGCGGAGCAGAGGTGAGATGGGGTGGGGAGCTGCTGCACGGCTCCCCGTGGGGGAGGGGAACTGCCGCAGGGGGGCACCTCAAGGTAGAGGTGGGGTTGGGGAGCTGCCGCAGGGGTGGGGTGGTGGAGCAAGGTGGAATTTCGCATAGGGCGCAAAACTTCCTTGCACTGGCCCTGTTACTACCACCCCACCACCACCACCCCCCGCAAGCATGCCTTTTCAATGTCTTTGGACCCTGCTTGTCAGGGTATGAATGATGAAATTCACAAAGGAGGTCGGGTGCATGATGTTACCAGCTGGTTCCCACAAACAGTCAACTGGGCCATACTCTGCCCAGTCTACAAGGTACATCAGTTGTCCTTGGAGCATAGAGTTTAGAACAGACGTGGGCCAACTACGGCCCACAGGACCATCCTGTTCGGACCCTGAGCTCCCGGCCAGGGAGCCTAGTCCCTGGCCCCTCTCCCGCAGCCACACGGCCCCACTCTGGCCCACCGGGCAGTGTGGGGAGCGCAGCTGTGAGCTCCTGCTGCTGGTAAAGGGGCAGGAGGTCCTGGGGGGCAGTCAGGGAGGAGGGGGTGGTTGGATGGGGTGGAGGTTCTGGGGCAGGCGGTCAGGGGATGGGGAACTGGGAGGGTTGGGAGTGGGAGTCCCGGGGCGCCTGTCGGGCGGTCTGTTGGGGTGGGGATGTGGAGAGGGGTTGGAAGGGCAGTCAGAGGACAGGTAGCAGGGCGGGTGGATAAGGGGGTGGGATCCCGGGGGGCAGTTAGGGGCAGGGGGTCCTGGGAGGGGGTTGTCAGGGGATGCGGAGCAGAGGTTGGATAGGGGGTGGGAATCCCGGGGGGGTAGTTAGGGGACAGGGAGAAGGGGGGCTGGATAGGGGGAGGGGGTCCCGGGAGAGGGCGGTCAGGGAATGAGGAACAGGGGCGTTGGATGGGTTGAGGGTTCTGAGGGGGGCAGTCAGGGGGCAGGAAGTGGGAGGGGGGTGGATGGGGGGGGCAGGCTGTTCGGGGATGCACAGCCTTCCCTGCCCGGCCCTCCATACAGTTGCGCAACCAATGTGGCCCTGGGCCAAAAAGTTTGCCCACCCCGGTTTAGAATCTGTCTTGCCACATTCTTTCTGCCAAACCCTGTTGGAGAATTTGGTTTACCTGTTCTGTTTGTTCATCTTGGGATGGTAGGCAGTGGAAATAAGCAGGTGACTTCCAGGAGTATGAACACTTTGTTCCAAAAGTGGGTGATAAATTGTGGTCCAAGATCAGATGTAATATAACCCATGGAGCTCGAAGGTCAAGTTTTGTTTTTTTTTTAAAGTGAGCTGTTGCTTCTGCAGTGGGGATCTTCTGACAAGGCAAAGTTCTCCATTTTCATGAGGAGGTCAATGATGACCAGTACACCTATGCAGCCCTGAGACATGGGGAGGTCTGTGATGAAGTCAATCCATATAAAGACCCAGGTTTGGGATAGGGTTAGAAGCGGGATCAGGACACCTAGAGGTCTGGCATAGGGAGTCTTTGTCTGGCCACACACCGAATGGGAAGCAATTTAAGATTTGATGAAGAAAATAGTTTTGGCCATCAAAAGTTTTGATAGAGCAGCTTTGTTGTCTTCCAGTACCTGAAATAGCCCGCCAGAGGGGAATCCTGGCATAGCTGGAGTACAGCTAGATGGAGTGGTTCATTGGGAACATAAAGTAACTCATTTATGACTGAGAAGTTTGGATCAAAATTGGCTGACACCCATGTCACTGAAAGCAGATCATTGGCCAGTGAGGACTTTACAAGGGCCAAAAGATCACTATTGGCCAGTGCATTTTACAAAATGGCAGGACATCAACACAGTGGTAGGTTCAGAAGGGTTATCCCCCTTATCTAATTAGTTCTCCTTGGGGGATGACACGTTAGGTTTGCCATATCGATTTCCAGGCCAGTAAGTCAGGATGAAGTTAAATCTAGAAAAGATGGACCAATATATGATGTTGGTTGAGGGCTGTGGCCATTAGGAGATGTTCCAGGTTTTTATGGTTGGTGAACACTTAGACTGGAAAGTGCACCTTCTGGATGATGGTGCCAATCCTGAAATGCAGCCTTGATGACCAATAACTTATTGTAGATTTTGTAACTTTGTTCCTCAGGTGTCTATTTCCTAGAATAAAAGACACAAGGGTGAAGGTCATTCGAAGGCCCATGTTGTTGAGCTAATGCTGCCCCAATTGCATAATTGGAAGCATCTGTTTTGACAGCAAAGGGTTTAGATGGATCTGTGAACTAGGATGGGGGCAGAAGTAAATGCTTTCTTCAGTCTATTAGAAGCCAGTTGGGCTTCTGCTGTCCAGTTGAAAGTGGAGTTCTTCCCTAGAAGCTGGGCAATTGGCAATGCCACTTGTGGGAACCCCTGCATGAATTGCTTGTAGAAGTTGGCAAACCCTCAATCACTGGGTATCCCAGATGCTTTTGGGAGTTGCCCAGTCAAAATCAGAGACCTTTGGGGGATTCATACTTAATCCACTGGGAGAGATGGTATAATGCAAGAAGTCCACAGAAATGAGTGATCAAATTCACAGGTCTCAGGTTTCCTATAAAGACCATTCGCTTGAAGATGTTCAAGTACCAATCGGATGTGCTGGTGATGCAAGGTTTGGTTCTCTGAAAAAATTAGAATGTCATGTAGGAAGATTATGATAAACTGGTCCAGAACATCCCTGAAGATATCCTTAACCAAGTGCTGGAATGGGGTAGGAGCATTACAGAAACCAAGGGGCATGACAAGGTACTCAAAATGTCCATATAGAGTATGAAAGGCTGTTTTCCATTCATCACCCTTTTGGATGTGGACCAGATGCCACATAGGTCGAGCTTAGTGAAAATTTTAGCTGAGCTGACCCTCTCCAGTAGTTCACTGATAAATGGCAAAGGATATAGATTTTTAATGGTGATACTGTTCAGCACTCAATAATCTATACAAGAGGCACAAGGTGCTTTTTTGGGGGGGGGACAAAACAGGATTGGGGCCCCAGTGGGGCTCTAGATGGACAGATAAAATTCTTTGCCAGATTTTCATTGAGATACTCCTGAAAGGCCCTGAATTCAGGTTCCGACAAAAGGTAAATTTGCCTGAAGGGGATTTTGCCCCTGGCGGGAGGTCTATGGGGCAGTCATAGGGCTTATGTGGAGGCAAAGCATCAGTATTTCTTTTATTGAGTACGTCTGCTAAGTCCTCACATTTCACAGAAATTGGTGAGTTATTCTCGCTCCAAACCTGCTGTGTGCAGAAAATGGTGGCCTTGCCCAAAGTAAGGTAAGTAAGTAGGGTCCTCAACACCAAGCTGCACTAAGCACTGATGTAGACAATCCAATTAGAACCAAACTTCTAGTTCTCTCTAAGAAATGCTCGTATTGTGGAAGGACAGCCAGGGGACGCCAAGCATGATTAGGAAGCAGAGTGAGTCAATCAAGCTAAATTACAGGGTTTTCTGGTGGTCTTGAATTACAACTTGGAGGGGTCTCATAGACAACTGGGCTGGAGGACAGCAAGCTGCCATCAATTGGCTCCACCAAATCAGGTGCAAACTCTGTTTGCACCAGCAGGTGGCTTGTCTTTTAGTAGATCCAGTGTCCATGAAATTGCCAGAGGTTCCATAGTCTATCAGTGCAAGCTGGGTGCAGGTGTAGACAGGGCCCAAAGTCAGAGCTTCATTTGAAGGTAGGATTGTATCCTAACCACCACAGACATGCAGGTAGCAGAGGGGGTTTATTTGGGAAACCCCCCTGATCCTGTTCTGTCTGGTGGGGTTCTGCCTAGTGTTGCTGAACCTGCCAATTTTCCCAGACCTGCCATAGAAAAGGAATTGAGGGGATACCTGGTGGCAAAGTGGCCTTATACCCCCTGGTACAGTTGGAGGCCATTCAGACAATATTCCTTCTCTTGATCTGAGAGGAGTCATCATGTCATGTCTACCCGCCTGAGTTCTTGTTCAGTGTTTGTCTGGGAGAGATGTTGGGAACAGACGGGGCAGAGCATGTACTTTTCTTCTTTCTTGGAATTGCTTAAACAGTTAGTTGTCAATTTGGATGCACAACTTGATGTAGGGGAGCAAGGTTGTGGGGGGATCCACGCAGACCAGTTCATTTTTTTACTTCATCATTCAGGCCTTGATAGAAATGGTAAATCTGTGCTGGTTCATTCTAAGTAGTGTCTGCGACCAGCCCATGGAAGTGAGTGGCATAGGCCACAATGGCATGGGGCCTTGTTTGAGTGACTGACTGCAGCGTGACTTTGGTGGAGCAGTCATGATGTGGGTCATCAAACGTGTGAAAAGAGACTGACAAATTCAACAGAGTCATGGAGAATCAGGACTCCCTTCTCCAGGAGTGGTGATGCCCAATCCAGTGCTTTGCCTCTCAATAGGCTGACCCCTACCTTGGCCTGGTCATTCAGATACATCGCGGGGTGCAACAGGAAGAGTACACACTTTGAGAACCCCCTGAAATTTCCGATGGCTCCCATCAAATCTGATAGGGGGATCTAGGGGCCTAGATCTTGTAATGTCATGGATGATGGTGCAAAGGGGCCTGGGAACACTGGGACCTGTGAGGATAAGAAGAAATCTTCCTGCTATATCTGGGCCATTTGGCTCAGCTCAAGGTCTCCAGAACTGTCATCTGTGGTGGGGGTGCCTGGAGATTTCATTTTGATTGTGGGCATACAAGATCCATCTTGCTCGCTGAGCCTGACTGGGGGTCAGTCTGCTCAAACTGGTGGTGGTGATGGTCCGGTCTAATGGTTGGAGCCATGGCAGTCAGGCCTAGTAGTTGGAGCCAAGGGTCGCAGCTGGCATCAGGAGGCCAGACGGGTTGGAATGAGAGTAAGATTTGAGCAAAGCTGGAACAGGGCTGGAGCAAGAGCAGGGTTGAAGTAGGACTAGGAACAGGGCTGGAGCATGTTAAGGCTCAGGGAGTTTGCAAACTTCAGGCGGGGAGAGTTCCAAACCCTGGAATGATATTGAGCAGACTGAGCTTCTGTGGGCGCTTATACCTGCTCTGGGCGTCACCAGACCAGTTCCTGGCTTATGGATTGGCTGGAACCCAGCATAGGCAGCTCCAGGCACCAGCACTCCAAGCGCCTGCCTGGGACGGCAAGCTGCGGGGGGTCGCCCTGCCAGTCCCTGCAAGGGCGGCAGGCAGGCTGCCTTCGGCGGCTTGCCTGCAGGAGGTCCGCCGGTCCCGTGGATTCAGTGGCAATTCGGCAGCGGGTATGCCAAATCCTCGGGACCGGGGACCTCCCACAGGCAAGCTGCTGAAGGCAGCCTGCCTGCCGTGCTTGGGGCGGCAAAACAGCTAGAGCCATCCCTGGGAGTGACTCCTTACACTGGGGTGTAAATCTAAGTGTGCGCACTAACAGTCCATGTGGATGCTGCTGCTGATCACTAAGTTCTGTAGTGCACACTGATGTACAGAGGTTTCAAACAGTACATCCGTGTATGCTAAGGAACGTTTTGTGCGCAGCACAGCAATAGCCACAAAGACAATTAGTGCGTGGCACGCCAGAGTGCTGTAGATTTGCACCCCAGCTTGCGGCACAGTAAGTGTTGATGTAGACATGGCCTTAAATAATGATTCCAGCTACACCCGAGCAGGATGTTTTTATGCAAACCCCAAATTATTGTTTTTAAATGTTCTTTATTGGCAGTATGGTTGCTTATGTGTTTAGTTTTTTTCCCCCTTTATTGTATGTTTGAGGATGGATGAACATGGCTCTTTTTTTGTTTTTGTTTTTAATTTCACCCTTTCTGGCAACCTGAGCAGCGCTTCCATTGGTTCGTAATATTTACATCTTTAATTTATTATATTAGGTGCCTAGTAACCTTTGGGGAATGTTGTGCTTAATAAATATTAAAAGCTTACATATTTACTTGGCTTATCTTTATATCACACCTACAATCGATTTCAGTAGTTTTGGTTTCCAAATCTCCCCTTTCTGAAAACAAAACACCTGAAATGCATATAAATGTATTTACTTAGATTTATAGACATAAGATCTATAGCCAGACTTTTAGAATTTGAGCTGGCCCAGGTTTTATCTCTGGTAATTATGTGGTGTCCATCACCATAAGATGTGAGTGCCTCAACCTGAACACAGATGGCAAAGTTTGGTGGGGGCTGGGGTTTGGATCATGGACTTTGGTCCAATCTCTTGTTGGGAATGCAGATTTTTATGAAGAGGACTCCAATGATTACCACTCCAGCTGACTTGTAGCTTCACTTTTCTTGCATCTACAGCAAGATAATGCAGTATGGGAGAACACCATTCTCCTTGTGCACTTTGCATAGCTGCATCTCTCTGCTGCTATGTTCCTTAAGGAACAGATAGCATCTATGCTGTCATTCTGTCTTTGTCTCCCATCATTTTAAAGGAATTCGTATATTGATATAGTAGCCATACTAACCTGTGTTTCATAGATTCTAAGGCCAGACAGAACCACTGTGATCATCTAGTCTGACCTTCAGTATAGCACAGGTCATAGAACTTCCCCAAAATAATTCCTAGAGTAGATCTTTTAGAAACTTCCAATCTTGATTTAAGTGTCAGTGATGGGGAATCCATCACAACCCTTTGTAAATTGTTCTAATGATTGAGTACTCCCGCCTTATTTTCAGTCTGAATTTCTCTAGCTTCAACTTCTAGCCATTGGATCGTAGTATACCTTTTTGTTAGATTGAAGAGCCCATTATTAAGTATTTGTTCTCTATGTAGGTACTTACACACTGTAATCAAGTCACCCCTTAACCTTCTCTTTCTTAAATTTAATAGATTGAGCTCCTTCAGTCAATCACTATAAGGCATGTTTTCTAATCCTTTAGTCATTCTCATAGCTCTTCTCTGAACCCTCTCCAATTTATCAATATCCTTCTTGCGTTGTGATCCTTTTAGCTCTTGCCAGTTAAGCAGGCTCAAGCTAAGTCAATATTTGGATGGAGTAGTATATACAGAGTACACCTAGACGGGACTGGCACTGTTCCGTATAGAACCAGTCTAAAATGGGCCTACTGGCAATATTTTTAGAGGTCATCCTAACCACATACAAGAGCAGAGGTGTTAATCCCAGTGTTTTTACCAACGTTGTAATTTGGCCAATGCATTCTGCCTACTTAAAATTCCCATTGCCATTTCAATTGGAGATAGTATTTCTCTTCACTTCTCAACCTGAAATGTTATGTAGTGTTGCTGTGCATTGCTAAACAGCTGCTACATTTCATAGGTGGGTGAAATGAAGCCCTATATATAGCTTGCATACCAGTTTAAGTTTTTGAATCATTTTGAGATCCTTTGAGATAAGGCGCTATATAATATGATTATTTCTGAGGGGTGGTTGTGGTGTAAGGAGGGTGCCATTTGAAGACCTTTGATGGGCAAGACTACTGTGCTTTCACAGACAAGCTGACTTGGTTTCTCTCCTCCCAATTTTATCACACTGTTTTTCCAAAGTTGAATTATTTTCCTGCTGTTTCTTCGTACAACAAAAGTCAATGTTTCAACAGTAAATGTTCTATTTATTCCAATCATGGGGGCTTGGGGGAAAAGAGGGGGTACAGGGAAACTGATGCAACAGAGGGGATGGTATGGTAAGACACAACGCAGATAAGCAGCGCACATTACTGTGGCTCATTACTGAAACAGGTTTTCAAAGCCTCACGGAGACAGAGATCCTTACTGGCTCTTCTTATTGCCCTGGTATCTGACTGCTCAGAATTACCTGCCACTATCCGCACCCCACCCCCAGTGGTGAAGCCAGGTTTTAGCAGCAGGGGGAGTGAACAAATAAAAACAGGCGCCACCCGCCGCAAAGAAAAAAGGAAAAAAGAAAAAGAAAAACCCGACTGACCCAGAGCGGCTGAAGGACTCGCCGCCGAAGACCCAGAGCGCTGCCGAGTGAGTAAAGATTAAAAAGCTGCCACTTTTCTACTCAGTGGGAGCGGCCGATCCCCCCTGCTCCCTCCCTAGCTGCGCTATTGCACAGCCCTGAAGAAACTTCTCTCCCTTTTCCTCACAGATCTTATGACGCACACAGCATGCAGTGATAACAATGGAGATGTTGCTTTCACTGAGGTCTAACCTATTAAGAAAACTCAGCCAGCAACCCTTTAAAAGACCAAAGGCACATTCCACCCCCATTCTTCACTTGCTCAGCCTATTGTTAAACTGCTCTTTATTGCTGTCCGGATGGCCAGTGTACTGCTTCATGAGCCATAGGAACAAGGGGTAGGCTGGGTCTCCCAGGATCATGACTGGCATTTCAACATCCGTGGTAATTTTGTGATCTGGAAGGCAAGTCCCTGATTGCAACTTTCTGAATAGACCTGTGTTCCTATTATGCACCTTTCCTGACCATCCCAAGTTGTCAGTGAATCATCTCCTGTGATCCACCAGTGCTCGCAACACCATTGAAAAGTATCCCTTATTGTTTATGTACTCTTTGGCTAGGTGGCCTGGTGCCATCTATCACCCCATCATGGCAAAACCATCCACTATCCTGCACGTTGTCCAGTCCCTACCCTTCATAGAAGTCCATTAATGGCCCTGCACACTTGGATCACAACAGCTCCCACAGTGGATTTACCAAGTCCAAATCAATTCCCTGCTGATTGGTAGCAGTCAGGTATTGCAAGCTTCCACGGAGTGATCACCACTCGCTTCTCCACTGTCACAGCAGGTCTCATTTTAGTGTTGCTGTGCTGCAGGACTACGGAAAGCTCTGCACAAACTTTCTGGAAAGTGGCCTTCTGCATTCAACCGTTCTGTAGCCACTGTTTGTCATGCCATAGCCACATAACAATGCAATCCCACTAGTCAGTGCTCATTTCCCAGGATCAGAAATGCAGCTCCACCATGTTCAGCTGCTGCACAAGTGCCAACAGCAACTGGGAATTGTTTCATTCTATGGCTTGCAGCAGGTCTGCTTGAATTGACATGTTCTGCACGGTGGTTCGTGTCTCAGTTCTGGCAATAGCTCGTCATCTTCTGCAGTATCTGTTATGCTCACAAGAGTGCACAGCTGATTGGGGTTCATGCTTCTCAGGCTATGGGATACACGCAGCTAAGGTAGGCTTTTGAAAAAAGGCATGAGAAAGTATGGGTTGTTTTGTTGTTGATATCAGGAGGGAGGGAGGAAATTGCATCATGGGAGGCTGAAGCCATGTTCCCATTTTCCTCCCCCCCCCACCCCCATTCCCCCAGTGACAATGTTTTGGTTCCATGGAGTATTGCAAGCCTTTCCCAAAAACCCCTGCAGCTAGTTGCACTGTGGGAAAGCTACCCACGATGCACTGCTCTGTGCATTGATGCGAGCACTCCATGACCACAATGAGTGCGGTATGGACATGCACGACCAACTTAATTACTGTGGCAGCTGGATGTTGACGTACATTCTCATTGTAGCATAGACATGCCCTGAGGATTGGAGTTTGATGTTTAGGATTAAACCTCAGTCATCCCTGAAGGGGCATTAGTTTACTATCAGGCAATCCTTCTGCATGTTTCTTTTTAAAAAAACAAAAACAAAACAGATCCTGTGGTGTCTTGGAAAACTATGTAAGGGGTTTCCTGGTCCTGCTTGTAGGCTAAGAGGCTCTGTAGCGAAGTGTAATATCTGGGTTTTCTGCCATCCGTCTGTAAAGAGCCAGCCTAGAGCAAGGTGAGGTGAGCTGTCTCTTTGCCTTATGAAGCAGACTGTTTTTATTTATGTTTTTATTCATTTATTTTGTCCCCCATCAGTGTCATTGGTGAGTGAATCCATCAGGTGCTAGATGTCCTAGGGTTTCTGCAGTTGTTATAGCTACCAAAACTCATCCATTTCTGCATAGCACTACTTACAGGCTTGTGACAGGATCAGCCCTATCTGGGACAAGAGTGGTTTGGTTACAGTGTATCTGCACAGCATGAATATTAATAATATAGCTTTATAAATCTCATTTATGGGGCCAAATAATAATTTTTTTCAAAGCAAATACAAACTAAAAATCCAAAAGGAAAACATGCCAATTAAATAACTAAAGGGCTGATTGTGACTACAATCCCATTGACTTCAGTGGAAGTGCAGGCTGCTTAGCACCTTGCAGGAACAGAGTGCTGGGGATAGAACCAAAAGGTTAAAGGACACAAACTCTATACAAGTAAGTATAACCCAAATATTTATAGGGATTTATATCCCAGGAGAACACAGTAAATAAAGAGAACCACCTGATGCAACTGTAGTAGATCATATTTACCATGTTGCAGCAGCAGGCATTCATATGAACCTGATAAGATCAACGTATGCAGTTCTGAGCGTGTGGTGTGAGGTTGGAAATTAAATCAATATGATTACCACCTTCCTTTTTCTGCAAGTGCTAGGTCACCCAAGTGATACAGTTTCCAGGCATCCCTCACAAGTGTATTAATGGTGTTAGTTTCATTCTTAGTAAGAACATGCAGGGAAAATGTATGTCAGAACTATAAATTCATCCCTGGTGTAACTGCAGTGACTTCAGTCCACTTACCATTGGCCCAAACTCATCCCTAATGTGTGCTGTTTTCTAGTTATTTCTTAAAAATAATCTGTTGTCTTATCTAAAATCAAGTTTTCCAAATGCCTAAAGGACATTTACACTGCTGTGAAACCCTACAACCAAGGTGTTTGAAAAGAAACAATAAGCTTGTCAATGTAACATACTATTCTGAATATGTCAAATATTGATGGGGATCAAAAGGAAATAGCAGTAAAATATTGTGCAAGGATCCAAATGGTTCCGGAGGTAGTGCAATGATACCTTTAGCTGCAGGAAGTGTTTTAATCTGAGCAGCCTTTAATTACTGTTGCCCTTAACACTATGAATCTTTATTTTTAGTTCTGGTGGTATGGTTGAAAAGGAGTCCAATTCTGTTCTCACTTGCATCCCAGCAACCCTGGAATAACCCCGGGGGGGGGTCACTAAGTTACCCCATTGTTACACCTGTACTACACCAACACTGAGAGAGGGAGGGTTCAGGCAGCATTAGGGCAGCAAATCTGCATATTTCCTTCAGAGAGTGGAAGTGACCTCCCCACCCCCATCACACCAAAAGAAGCAAGTGTCCTGAGCTCTGTCTCAAACGTGGCTCTTGCATTTGAAGTGCATTAGCACTGGCAGCAGTGGCATCTAGCTGACAATCTTCACTAATGTTTGAAACAGTTTTGACTCTTTCCTTTCGTGTCTAGAACTTTAACCACTCCCTTCTGCTCACCTCTTAGATGCCCAGCTGTTCCTTGCTAATATTTATGCAGCCTTTATTTGTATCCTTGTGTTTTGAGACCACAGTTCAGAACTTTACAAAATTAATTACTTCCACAGGGAACATGTATATACTATTTATTTTATCAGAGGGGTAGCCGTGTTAGTCTGAATCTGTGAAAAGCAACAGAGGATCCTGTGGCACCTTTAAGACTAACAGAAGTATTGGAGCATAAGCTTTCGTGGGTGAATGCCACGCTTCAATCGCTTGCATCTGATGAAGTGGGCATTCACCCACGAAAGCTTATGATCCAATACTTCTGTTAGTCTTAAAGGTGCCACAGGACCCTCTGTTGCTTTTTATAAAATAAATAGGCTCACTATCCACTCCCTTCCTCTCTCTCCCCCATCACTAGCTCATGCATCTGCTTGCAATGCAAGGTTTCCCTGGCAACAGGTTCATCCTGACTCACGGGAGAAATGTCTTACTCCAAAAATGCTATTAGGTTTTCAATAACAATAGTGTAGCTCCACTTTTTTCTTACAAAATAAGTGTTTTGTTTTTTGTTTATTTAAGTTTGTCAAGGAAAAAAATCTATTTTCTTTTCCTTCTAGAGAGATTGGACCCAAGTTGCAAAGTTTGAATTGGAACTTTCTTGGGAGGTGTTTAGTTATGAGTTTTTTGGGCCCAGCTTTTAAAAATCAACTGGCTAAAGCAAGCTCTCTGAAGCTAAAGATGCAGTATGGTCTAGTGGTGTAGTAGACGGAGAGAGCCTGAGAGATGAGGCCTGGTGGAAGGCCTAATGCCCTGTTACAAAGCAGATGCCTGCTTGCAGATTCAGACAATACATGGACTTGGCAAGAACAGGGATTGTAAAAACACAAGCACCTCTAGGTACTAAATATTCACGTAAACACATTCCAGAAGCGTAATACCAGAATACCTCGATACCAAGCATGGTATAAGCACGCTCCCTGAAGATAATATAGGAAACACTGACCCTCTTAAAGATAAGGTCAGGATGACAGCTTGATGGATAGAGATGTTTTGATTGAACCAACATGTATAAGGCAAAGGGTGGTAACTAACCATGTCAGAGGAGTCATCCGTAACTTGTTTGTATCAGGGTTTAAAAGAGGGGTCACGGGAGTGTGTCTTTGTCCAGGCGGCAGGGACGGGACAGGATGCAGAGTCCTGCCGTTCACTGAGCTGAGTCCATTGCAACGACTACACGTTAGTGTGCCTGTAATCATTGAGCCAGGGTACTAGGACCATGCTTTGTAGACAAACAACCTGGCCAAGTGCCTTTGGTGCTGAACGGAGTCTATGGTCTTCTTGAGCAGTTAGGTGCATGCTATACAGGCTATCTGGCCAGAGCCAGTCAGCACCCAGAAAGAGCACGTACACACACAGCCAACAGCTGACAAGCCAGCAAAACTGGGTTCTATTTTTAGTTCTTGTCTGATCATAAGCAAACTGCACAGCCTCACTTTGTCCTGATTTCTCCCTCTGTAAAAATGGGGATAAGAACATTTCCCTGTATTGCCTGACTGGGGCTCAGGAACTTTATTCAGGAGAACAAAATGAATGCAGTTGTGGCTGCCGGCCACTGCATGATTGGGCTCTTTATGGCTGGCCAATGTGCAGCTGTATAAGGGAGGGGACAGTCTGACTTAACACCTGGAGAGCATGTTGTGGTTCTTGGCTGCAAGGTGTGTTAGAATGCAAAGTGTTACTGTGTAATTTATTTCTTCCCTCTGCTGGGTGCACTCTGTCATATTGAACTTGAAAGTTCTAATACAGAATCATCATCTGAATGTGTTACAGCCCCAAAAGAGTAGCGTGTTTTTGTTGTAATTCTGCCTGGTGAGCCAGCCTCCTGCAGTACCGCTGTCAGGTGAGCAGGAGTGTATTTAAGTTGGGGGAGTTGTAGGTTTCTTTCCCACCCCACCTCCTTTTTTTTTTTTCTTTTTTCTTCCCTCTTGGCAGAATTTTATCATCCAGGATTTCTTATGCCTGGAGAGAAGAAAGAATTGACTACTATACAAAATGTATACTGTCATCTGCTAACTGCAGTCACCTGGCCTCACAGACAATAAAATCTCAATCTTCACAAGAATGCTGTATTGACTGAATGGCCTTGTATACAGCGGCGGCTCCAGGCACCAGCGTTCCAAACGCGTGCCTGGGGCAGCAAGGCGCGGGGGGCACCCGGCCAGTCCCTGCAAGGGCGGCAGTCAGGCTGCCTTTGGCGGCATGCCTGTGGGAGGTCCGTGGATTCGGCAGTGGGTACGCCGAAGCCGCGGGACCGGGGACCTCCCGCAGGCAAGCTGCCGAAGGCAGCCTGCCTGCCGTGCTTGGGGCGGCAAAAAAGCTAGAGCCGCCCCTGCTTGTATAGCTACCTTTTACAATAGCCAGAAAAAAAATAGCTGCCCCTGTGGTCACTATTAAGCTGCCACTCTACAAAACCTTAAGCTAGATAAGATATGAGATGTGAGTTCAATTCCTGGCTCTGTTTGGCTGCTTGTTTGCCACTGAAAGCAGCAAGACTTTCAGCAGCAGTCACTGACGGGGTACCTCAGTCTACTTGGGCCTGATTTTCCAAGATGCTGAGCATCCAAGGTTAGAGCTGTAAGTGCTCAGAACTTCAAAGTCAGGCCTACAGTGTCTCCACTTGATGTACACACCCTATCACGTTTCCATTTGCAATAAACATGAAATAACTGCTCACAAAAGCGCATTGGTTCAACATATGCAAATATCAAAGGCGTCAAACAACAAGAGTCCAGAAATGTGTATAGCATTCATCTGGTTTCTGATAGTTCAGTAGGCTCTGTTTAGTTTGCTATCTTAAGACTTTGCTAACATCAGGTGATGTGTTCAAAATACTGTAGTGCTCGGTAGCACATACCCCCTGAATGTGAGTAACTAATGACAATGGGCCAGATCTTAAGGTCACTACTCAATTTTAAATCTAGCTAAACTTCCACCAGTGCCACTGAACGTTTTTTGCTGGTGTAAGAGCTATGTATGAAATTTAGGGTTTGGCTCCATAAATAGTTCCCTCACCCACCCACCCTCTCCTAGGATGGGAGAAATTTCTCTCCTTTGCCTTCTCCCCGCACTGTCACCAACAAACTGCAAGTTTCATTCCCACTGTCAGATTCTGACTTTCACTTAGCTTTTATGCCATAGTTTGTCGGGGGGGCTATGGAAGTGAAGAAAATTGTAGCATGCACTTCTTGAAAGCTACTCACTAGTAATAGCTAAGGGCTTGTAAATTTGATATCTCAGGCAGTTTCTGGAGTGATGTGTTGTCAGGACTGAGATCCCCACTTTGAACTTTAGGGTACAAATGTAGGGGCCTGCGTGAAAAACTTCTAAGCTTAATTACCAGCTTAGCTCTGGTTCGGCTGCCACCATTTTCAATGGATTCCCTCCCTGGGAAACCTTGAAAAACCTTCACCAAATCCCTGGTGAAAACAAATCCAACCCCTTGGATTTAAAACAAGGGGAAATTAACCATTCCCCTCCTTCCTCCCACCAACTCCTGGTGAATCAGTTCCAACCCCCCTTGGGATCTACAACAGGGAGAAATTAACCATTCCCCCTCCTTCCTCCCACCAACTCCTGGTGAGTCAGGATCCACCCCTTGGATCTTGAACAAGGAAAAATCAATCAGGTTCTTAAAAAGAAGGCTTTTAATTAAAGAAAAAGGTAAAAATCATCTCTGTAAAATCAGTATGGAAATTAACCTTACAGGGTAATCAAACTTAAAGAGCTCAGAGGACTCCCCTCTAGTCTCAGGTTCAAAGTACAGCAAACAAAGATAAACACTCTAGTAAAAGGTACATTTACAAGTTGAGAAAACAAAGGAAAACTAACACGCCTTGCCTGGCTATTTACTTACAAGTTTGAAATAGGAGAGACTTGTTTAGAAAGATGTGGAGAACCTGGATTGATGTCTGGTCCCTCTCAGTCCCTGAGAACGAACACACTCCCAAACAAAGAACACAAACAAAAGCCTTCCCCCCCCCAAGATTTGAAAGTATCTTGTCCCCTTATTGGTCCTTTAGGTCAGATGCCAGCCAGGTTACCTGAGCTTCTTAACCCTTTACAGGGAAAAGGATTTTGGAGTCTCTGGCCAGGAGGGATTTATAGTACTGTACACAGGACAGCTATTACCCTTCCCTTTATAGTTATGACATGTGTACCAGATGGGAATAAAGCCAAAGCATTTGGTTAGCTTAACTCAGGACAAGAGAGGGTTGACCATCTCTATGGTGCATTTGACTCCATTGAGAATATGACTGAGAAGTAGAGAAATACACCCAAGCAGAAGAACAATCATAAAACTCACCACCAGTAATTCAATGCTAGAGTGAATGTGGAAACCCCAAAAGGTAGTAACCGTGGAGCAGGAGCACCAGAGTCCAACTTCCTCAGGAAAAATAAAAGATACAGAAGTTATTAAAGTTTCATCTTTGACACTATTGACTTTCTAGTATGGATTGCTGCTCTAAATGTAGAAGCACCTTCTAAGCTACATCTGTTGCTGTTTCCTTGTAATCTTTCTCACTCTGCTGCAGTGCCAATAAACAGACATGCTTTCAGGCCCACTTATCTGCCCACTCAGGGATCTGAGCAATATAAAAAAAAAATACAATGGGTCTTTCTTTTAGTGCTGTAACTACATTGCTGCAAGGGAAATGGTTGTTACTTCCCTAGTGCAGTGGTCTAAATAGTTCAGATTAAACTTTTTATTGTAGATGAATCACTCTTCCCATGTTTGAGTCCTGCTGTTCGTACGTGATTCACCATAAGTTCAGCTGGTGCCAGTCACCACAGCCCTTCATCTTCCTGAGGTACATGAATTCAACATCCTGCGTTTTGCTTTGTGTCTCCCTCAGATGGACTTTACAAAATAAGAGTTCACAGTTCTGTTCTAATTAACACTACTGTAAATCAACAGTAACTTTACAGAAGTCACTGAAGTTACACTGGTGTAAACCTGTGTAAACAAAATCTGAATCAGGCCCAAATTCATATGCTCTACATGGACAAGTGGCAGATTCATCCTTGTGAGGCTTGTCTCTCTCCTATTCAGTCGCTGCTGGGAGAGATGTACCCTTGATGTGGTGCTGGCTGACCTTCCCCCAGTGCCCTAGGACAGTTCTGGGGAGGTGGAGGGGCTGAGAGGGCCATGGCCCCCTAATCAATCCCCTTTGGGGTGATTTGCACCCTACGGGTGCATAGAGGGATGGCCATGACGCTTCTGCAAATGCAGGGATTTGGATTGTCCCTAGCATGGGTGTATCGTTCGTGGATGGGGAGAGACACTCTGCAGCCTCCTTCTGCCCCTGCACTCTAGCACATGGGCAAAAGATAACAGCCACTTTTCTTGGGGCAGATGATGTACCCTGTTTCCTGACACTCTGAAAGAGAAGGGAATCCCTCCGCCCCACTTTGACATGTGCCAGGCATTGCTGAGAGCTCAGATATGTATTATGAATGTGATAAATATCACAGTAGCTAAGGCTGTGTATGTGTGTGCGGGGGGACCTGTCTAAAAATAGAGGCAGATGCAGAGCACCAGTCAAATACTGGCCCAAAAAAAGTCCCCCCTATGTGAAACTAAACTACTAATTTACTGTGAATTACCATTCCTTTGAGTATATTCGCTGTTTGGCATTAATAGGAAAATAATTTACTTTGTAGTACATTTAATGGGTTGTGGGAGAGCATCTAAAAACTTAGTTTGTTTCTCCGTACTTTTGTCCTGATTATATGCTTGAATCTGTTAAACATTTCAAAGACTTGTGGAAAATATCATCCCAGTGGAAATAAACTGTCTCCATGGAAATATTTCCTTGGAATTTGCTAAATTAAATAGTGATTTTTATGTAAAATGGAAACCGTAAATCTTTAGTTAAGATTTAATTTCCATACCATGAAATTAATTGTAATCTCTTAAATTGCCAATATGCTAGAATGCCAAGTACTACATTTATGTGATTGCATCGTACATTGTGGAGGGGAAGGAAGACCTTATATATCTTATATGATACATACTGGGAGAATTGTCTCCACTATAATTATGTTATCAAGGAAGTGGATTCATTAGCCATAGCAGAAGACAAAAGAATGTATTTAAAACCTGTCCCCCTGGGAATTTGAACGAAAGTGAATGCCATTTTCAGTTCTAAATTGCTATGAACAGCGTACGGGTGATCACACTCACACACCATCTTTCACTCAATGGTGCTGTATCTTTACACCCTAGCACTATTCTCAGCGTTAGCTGGCTGGTATACCTCACTGCCCATTTGATTTATTTTCTGGAGGAGCCTTGCCTTCTCTTTCTTTTTTGTGTCTCGGAGTTGGACTTCATTTCACCCTTGATTTTAAGCTGTATCTAGAGCGTAGTCAGTTCCTTCTGTAGCAACAAACACTGCTGTTCCCAGTGTCCTTTTCAACTTTGAGACAAGTCAGCTCCTGTTTCCAATGTATGGCTTGGGTGAAGACCCAGTCTCTTGAGGAGCATCTCTCTCCTAGCCCCTGCTTCACATCAACACTGAAGTGCTCAAGTTGTGAAAGTTAATTTCTAGCTCAAATTTTGCCCGTATTTAAATTTTGAGTTCTATATTTGACAGACAGACGTAATTTGGTCCCATCAGCACTGGGGCTGACAGATGCAAATTGAAGATTTTTGCAATTACTGCTATGCAGTTAGCCAGCTGTAAACAGCATAGTGCGGCCTGCAAATATTAGTCAAATATGCAATTCAAAATTTCAAAATGAGAACTTGTGTAACTCCTTTATGCAATTGGTCATGAATTTAACATAAGCTCTATCATGAATTGTGTCATTTAGAGTTATTTGCTAAAAAAATTCCATTAATAATTTTTATAATAAATAAAAGATTTTTATAACCTGTGGACAGGTTTCATTCAGCTCTAAACCTCCTCTTCCTAGACTGCAAACAGCTATGCTACAGGGCAACAAACTCATCTAAATTTCTTAATCATGTCCTTGTTGAAGTTGATGGGGGGGGGAATACTCCCACTGATACTGAAATAAAAAAACATGATTGCTGGTGGTTGTTGATTCACTAGATTTTTTTTCACACAGCACTGTAATGCTAATATTCAGTAGCTAGCAAACCATTTTTGTTGCATACTATCTATAGCAATTTACCATTTCAAAACTTTAATGTAAATAGAAAATTAAAACACTGCAACTACTCCCATTTGTATTTTTTTCTTCTTTTTGGTGGGGAGCAGTTTGTTTTCAATCCTGTGTTGAAATGTTTAATTATTTAGACTGAGAGCTTGTCTGCACTACAGTTTATGAATAATGTGAGCGACATAAGTTACATCTACCTAAGCACCGGTGTGGACAATGCTATGTCGGGGGGAAAGCTTCTCCTGCCAACATAGCTGCATGAAATCTTGAGGGGAATATGTCTGCAATCCACCAATTCTATAAATGGCTAGGTCTGTAACATGAAGAGCAGAACATATGTAAAAAATTTGTCATGACAGAAGGTGAATATAAATCATATTTCTGTAAGTTGATTGCACTTTGTTCTGTTACACATACCACAATCTGATCATCACCTTTATGAAAATGATTAATTCCTCATATAAAATGCCTACAGTTCACCCAAACCATAGATCAGAGAGAAAATAAGACACGAGTACTGATGACAATAAAAAGACTTTGTCCGACTTCAGGGGAGAAAGTACTTTTTAAAAAAATACACTGTTCATAAATCAAAATATCGAGTCTGGCCTCAAAAAACAGCTCAGTAATTCAGCCTCAGGTCTATATGAATACTAAATAACCATCTAATGGATCTGTGACATTGAGTTAGACTCATACCATTACATGATAATTCATAGTAACTTGCTGCCAGTGCACTAAATCTGCAAATTCAAAAACACAAATTATAGTCTTCAGCATTTTCTAATTACCTGATTTAAAAAAAAACTTAATTTTTCTCTTTTTTTTAAATAAAGACAAATAGTCATAAAAATGTCTCTAATCAGCTTAAACCCTAATTTGGTTCCACTTTCTGGAAGCCAGTTAAAACATGAAAAACTAATTTTTCAGGATGATGCAGACTTGTCTAAGTTTCCACAGCATGAAAGCCTGGAAGAGTTTTTACTGAATCTCTTAGCCCATTAGTCCTTCTCTTGATTCAGAATTCTCCAGTTTAGAGTCTTATTTGGGAAAATAGGGCTGGTGATTTTTTTCTCCACCGCTGAAACTTGCATCTTTCTGTAAAGATCAGTCTTCAAAAAGTCCAGAGGCCTGATGTCCTAAACCTATTTATTTTAAAATTACTGTGTGCTGTGATATACTTTTTTCTTCATCTGTGTATTATACTCCAGCAATTATTCAAGAAATGCACTTCAGAAAAAGGTTGTATTTATTTCACAGTTTGCAACAACACCTTATTCCTTCTTGTATAAGGCTAAGCAGTCTGATTAGCATAGTGATCAGTTTAAATATAAGTAGGCTTGGAAGGATTAGATTTGTATCAGTAAATATCAGTAAACATCGATTTCACCATATGCATGCAAACTGACAAATATTTTCATCCAGAATAATCAAAATTTACACATAGGCAAAGTAAGAAAAATGCAGCTTGGAAACTTATTACAGTCAAAATCCAGTGCTTTAGACTTCTGAATTAAGTTTGTTACAAATGGACTAGCAATGAATAATAAAAACAGGTATGATTGGTTGATCTAAGAATACCTACATTGTGTATTTTGATGCGATTTTGACAATTTGTTTCAGAGGTTTATAAAGCTTTAATTTTTGAATTCAACATCTACTATTATTAAATTGCTTTTCCCCCATAATTTCCTGTAACTGAAAAATTTAAATTGATAATCTTAAAAATAAACACAGATATTGTGATGCTGGTAAACCAAGTGCCAGCACTGTTCAAGGCTGTAGGTGCTACCAAAGGATTGACAAACTCATAGGTAAAAACCAAATCAGCTCGTCTGAATGTTAGTTTTGTTCAGAAAAGATATTAGTTTTATAAGAATGTATTTAGTGTTTAGACTCTATTAAATGCTTGTAAGTTGCTGAATGCCTTAATCTCACTTGTAATGTCTGTAGTCCGTGTTATAAGGAAACATGTAAGTTTTGCTTTATAACTTTGAAAATCTTTGCTCTGAACTTGTGAACCTAGGCATGGGAATTGTCCCTCTGCCCATTAAGGAGGCCTATCAAGATTAAAGGGACCATTAAGGAACATCACAAGACAAAGGACTGGTGAATGGCCCCATAACACCTTGGAAATGCTATGTGCAAGGAAGCTCATCTCATAGACTGGAAGACTAAAAGTAAAAGAGAAAATTGGGTCACAAAAGGATTTTTCATCTCTTTAATGTTTGAACTCGCACAGGGCCAGAGACACTAAATGAAAGCAGAGATCCCCAGGTTCAACCGGGGTCTGCCCTGAAAGACATTTTGAATGGACAGATTAATACATTTCTTACCTTTAGGAACCATCGATGGTAACTCATGTTTGCTTGCTTTAACCTGTAAATAACTCTCATTTCTTTTCACTAGATAATAAACCTTTAGATAGTTTATTATAGGATTGGCTACAGATGTTGTCTTGGTGTAAGACCTAAAGTACCAGTTGATGTAGATAAGTGACTGGTCTCTTGGTACTGGAAGCAACCTGAATATTTTATGATTTTTGCTGTAAGTGACCATTTGTCATTAAGCCCCAAGTTCTACATTCTGGCCCTAGGCTCTACTCCTTGCATACCTTTTCATGCTTAAAGGGCATATATGGACTGATCTAAAGGCCAATGAAATCACTTGGAGTCTTTCTACTGACTTCAGCATTTTTTGTATCAACTCACACCTGAGGGCCCCTACATGAAGATGAGTCACTGGGGGAAAGTTTATGGACCAGAGGTTCCAATAACTGGGAGGAGCCACTGCACATTTACTTTGCACACAGAATTACCCTGATTTCATGTATGTCCCTGAACAAACCAGCCTGACTCCAACAACCTGTCTCCTGAGTATTTATAAAACATTACAGATGTCACATGTCAATTAATGAACTAAGCTAAAGCAAATATGGATTTCCAGAGAAGGGGGAAATGAATATAGAAAATGGACTGAGTTACCAGCAAGCAGTCTTTTAACCTTTATATATTGATTCTAGCTGTTTTTCAATACACTACTTCACGTCTTGATAGGCAAAGGCTTACTTTTCCAACACTGTCAATCCCTTAACTTTAGTAGGATGAAAACATTCATTTCAAATGTGATTCCCCAGCCCCTACCTTTCTTGCATCTTTCTTCTTTGAACAGTCAGGGTTATATTTTTCTTGGCCAATTTTGTTTTCACCCACAGCACAAAAAAATCTTTTTGCTAATCCAGATGTCAGTAGATTAAAGATAACCTGCAAAGGAACTTTCAAAACTTGGACTTGTCTTTTTCTGTAGACAGTATGATAGGGTGAAAAGTTTGGTTGGTTTTTATGCTTGTTTTCAATGTAGAAATTTCAGGACCATCAAGACTGACCGTCCCAGTCATTTCTGGAGAACTTCTGGGAGATCTCAGGGAATTTTATTATGAGTGCTAACATGGTAATTAAAGGGATATGGGTGCTGAAACTTTAACAATGGTTATCTTTATTCAAAATGTTAGTCATTCGCTGAAGTAAAATGGGTATTAACGAAAAAGGGGAAGAAAAAACCTTTTACACCCTCTCTCTTTTTGCATCTTAAAAACAGCAGAAAAGGCACACGTTCAATTTTTCTCCTTGAAGGTCACTTTTAAAGCAAGTTAGTTTTAGTCACTGAATATAGCTGTACTCAAGCATCTTCCTATTACAATTTATAAAGCAAAGTGTTTACATAAATTAAACCTCTAAAATCAAGTATTGATTACAGATAAAGGACTAAATTCAGCCCAGTATATACTGGCTAGGTATTTAAATGAATTGGAGTTACAGATGCATGTCTCAGGATCAGGTCCTGAATTATTTTCAGATAAACTGGCTGAAATTCTGTTGTGCAGCTCATGGTGGTGCAACTCAGAGCCCTGGGAAAGGGAGTGCAAAGATAGTTTTTAGCCACTATCTGAGTCCTTGCAATTTTGGGCTTCTCCAATGTCCAGTGCAGCCCCCTCATCATAATTTAGGCAGCCCTTGGTAGGGCTGCCTAGGGTTAGTTAAAGCCGGCTGCCAATGGCTGCTGACGACAAGAATGCCTATCATGCTATGGATTCCGCCTTCCTGTCCCCATCTGGGTTTGTGTGGTGGGTTGGAAGGGACCTTATAGAACAGCCTAGGGCTGCTTTGCACAATGCCTGCACTGGAGGAATTCTCCCTTGGCTTTTCCTACTCTCCTGTACGCCACAGCATTGTACGGGAGCTGTAGTGGGAAGAACCACCCCTCTGTCTGTATTTAAAATGTGAATATAACCCTATACATGTCAGGCCAGAGTCACCAGGATGCTTCAGCTGTTTTGCACCACTCTCATGATGCTTGGTGAATCTGGCCCTTGTTCTTTTACTATTTTTTTTTTTCTTTTCTAAACACTGCATAACCTGTTACTGACCCCAGTAGTGGAACTCCTCAACTATTTACTCATTTTTAGTTTAAAACAAAATTCCAGAACCAAAGCATGGAATGGCTGTAGGTCACTTTTGGAAGTAGGTCTTTGAGTCCTAAGTCACTTAAGTGGGTTTGGAAACTTACCATATGAGGAATCTCCCTCATTTCCTTTTTTAATTCCTCCATCTCTCTCCTATTTCTCTGTGGGTATGTGTCTTTTATTTCCATTTCCTTTATATTTTGGGGAGTAGCAGCAGACCTGGATCTCCTCCTCTTCTAAATCCCAGCTTTTTTCTCATTGCTTCCTCCTCCACATTGCTTTCCTCCCCAGGTCCCCAATATACTTCACTCCTCAGCTATTCCACTGTTCTCTCATTAATGCTTACCCTCAGAATGCAGGATAGATTTTACAGCCCCATCCTTCCCACTGCCCTCCCTCATATCTACCATGTACTGCAGGTGGCAAGTTTAAATCTGGTTGCATAGTTACCTGAGTGAGCTAGGGGGCCACCCATGGTATTTCACTTTCAATTTCTGCTACAGTATGTGTTACATTTAATATACGGCCTTGCCAGGAAAAATACCATAGAAGTGATGTACAAGAAAAATACTGACAAATTGTTAAATCTCTTTTCCCTGCCATCTTTAAAATGCAAAAATAAGAAAAACTTAGACTATAGTTTTGATGGGACCCTTTGGGATGAGATGTTCCATATAAATGTAAGATATTATTTCTATTTCCTTTCTTTCACCAACTCTTGTAAGTTTTCCTGGTTCACAAATCTGGGCCACATCTTGTACTTACTGGGTACGTCTACATTGCAAAAAACCCAAACCAGCAACTGCAGCGAGCCTCAAAGCACTCACACTATGAAGCTAAAAATAGCCATGTAGACATTCCTGTGTGGGCTGGAGCACAGGAAGGGGGTTGGGTTTCAGAACCCAGGTGAGAACATCTACATGGCTATTTTTACAGGTGTAGTGCGAGCCTGCGTCTTTAGACCAAGCTTAGAGATTCACAGCCACAGGTTGCTCCAACCCCTCAGACAGAGACAAACACCTACAAGATCTTTATCAAGCGTTCGTAAAACTACAATACCCACCTGGGGAAGTGAGGAAACAGATTGACAGAGCAAGACGGGTACCCAGAAATCACCTACTGCAGGACAGGCCCAACAAGGACAATAACAGAACACCACTGGCCATCACATACAGCCCCCAGCTAAAACCTCTCCAGCGCATTATCCACGATCTACAACCTATCCTGGAAAATGATCCCTCACTCTCACAGACCTTGGGAGGCAGGCCAGTCCTCGCTTACAGACAACCCCCCAACCTGAAGCAAATACTCACCAGCAACTACACACCACACCACAGAAACACCAACCCAGGAACCTATCCCTGTAGCAAACCTCGTTGCCTACTCTGTCCCCATATCTACTCTGGCAACAGCATCAGAGGACCCAACCACATCAGCCACACCATCAGGGGCTCATTCACCTGCACATCCTCTAATGTCATATATGCCATCATGTGCCAGCAATGCCCCTCTGCCATGTACATTGGCCAAACGGGACAGTCCCTCCGCAAAAGAATAAATGGACACAAATCGGACATCAGGAATGGTAACACACATAAGCCAAGTATCAGGGGGTAGCCGTGTTAGTCTGTATCTACAAAAACAACAAAGAGTCTGGTGGCACCTTAAAGACTTTAAGGTGCCACCAGACACATAAGCCAGTAAGTGAACACTTCAATCTCCCTGGTCATTCTATTACAGATTTAAAAGTCACTATCATTGAACAAAAAAACTTCAGAAACAGACTTCAAAGAGAAACAGCAGAACTAAAATTCATTTGCAAATTGAACACCATTAATCTGGGCTTGAATAGGGACTGGGAGTGGCTGGCTCACTACAGAAGCAGCTTTTCCTCTCCTGGAATTGACACCTCCTCATCTATTATTGGGAGTGGACTACATCCACCCTGATTGAATTGGCTCTGTCAACACTGGTTCTCCACTTGTGAAGTAACTCCCTGCTCTCCATGTGTCAGTATATAATGCCTGCATCTGTAACTTTCACTCTATGCATCCGAAGAAGTGAGGTTTTTACTCACGAAAGCTTATGCCCAAATAAATCTGTTAGTCTTTAAGTTGCCACCAGACTCCTTGTTGTTTTTACAGCCACAGGTGTTTTTTGCAGTGCAGACATACCCACTGAAATCAGTGGGAGTGATGTCAATAGGATTTCAATAGCAACAGAAGCAGATGTGTTGTGCTTTTCATGCATCACAGTATAAATATACTTTATAAACTGTATCACTTTCTCTCTCTCATGTCTAAACTGCTAGTAGCCAAATATATCTTGCCTCCTGCCAGATCATGAAAAATCACCTGTATGATTGAATTACACTAGACCTTTCTGTCACTTAATCTATGTTGTTTTGCATAACATTCAAACACTGGATTATTTTATAACATTTCCCCTGACTCTTCCTCATATGGTGGCAGCTTCATTGCAGAAATGCTAAGAGAAGACAGAAATACTCATATATGTTAGTTTAATTTCTAATTCTCTAACTTCTGCTACCCTCACTAGTTTGATTGCAAAAGGCTCATTATTTTTAATAACTAATAATTCAGTGTTCTGTGAAAGCAAGTTATTTAACTGGACCAGACTGCAGAGATCAATTATTTAATCTCTTTAAATCAACTGTCTTGGTTAAAATTCCATAGAAAGTCTGAATAAAGAACTAAAATGTAGATTTCCTAAAATCAGCTGCAGAGAGACCAAGACACAAGAAAATCCTAAAGTGATAGAAAAGGGTCATCTAATCGTGCTTAAGCAGAAGTAATCATTGTAGTGTATAGGCCTCTGTCTCTCCCGCTCCCTGATCCAAATTGGTGCTCTCTATAAGTAGCTCTGGAGATTAAAAGAGAGTGAAATATTATTAGCTGACACATTAATTCTTATGCCAGTACCTTTCAAGATTTGAATTTGTATGTTTAATGCTCAATAATTTCTTCAGACCATCCAACCATTAATAAGAGGCTTAATTATTATCTGTATATAAGAATTATGCACATATGTTAGTAGATAAAGAACAGGGGATCCCAGGCAGATTTTACACACAGCTTTGTGTGTGTAGTTTTGCACAAACTAGTGTACGTGTAACAAGAATGGATTTTTTCTCCTCCTTTTAACATATCTACACTCTTAATCACACAGATTAGAAGTTCTGGGGTGAAATCCTGGCTCCATTGAAGTCAGTGGGAGTTTTGCCATTGACTTTAATAAGGCCAAGGTAGCTCGCTTGGTCTTTAATGGGAGAAGGAAATGTAACAGATTCTCCTTATAAATTATACAGATTGGTTGGCCCAAATGCCACATCTGACAATACTGATAATACAGTGTTTGGGGTGTGAATAGTGTAAAAAGCCGGGGGGGGGGGGGCGCTCAAAATGCATGTGAACATGTGTTCTGTAAATAGGATTGCCATTCAAGCTTATATTATAAACAGAGGATAAAATCAGGGAGAGGCCTTGTGCCCTGAGGAGATATCAAAAGTGGACATTGATGGCAGCCTATCATCAATTAAAAATAATTCTGTCAAAGCCATTGTTATGGATAGATTGAGTATTTGTGAGTAACACCTGGGATGTTTTTGTTTTGTTTTTAAACTATAATCAATTCTGAGACATCACTAACAAATTCAGTTGTTTAAGATTAAGGTCACTGGATAAAATCCTAGCCCCAGAGAAGACAATGGCAAAACTCCCACAACTTCAGTAGGGACAGGAGTTCACCTATTGCATTCCAACTTCTTCTTTTTTAAACTGCAGCACAGTCTGTTGGCATTAGAACACTTTTTTTTCTAAATCTTCTCGGGGCAGTGGTGGATGATTAGAGAAATTCAACAAAAATTGGACAAAGTAACTGTAGTGAACAGTCCTTCATTGATGGCGGCGGGAGTGGGGGGAGATTACCTAAAATGTCTCCATAGTCTCTCTCTCTATAATTCAGTCCCAGAAAACATTAGATGTAGCATATACTTATTAGGTGTCCAAATGTCTTTTAAGAATGCAGCAAAATCAAGATGAGAAAAACTTCTATCAGGACAAAGCAAAGCGTGCATTTAAAAATAGGTGCATGCAAATTACTTTAATCAGTAGCCAAAAGTGTATAAATGCTCATACCTGACATATATGCTTTTTCTATACACAAGGCTTTACATAAGAAAATTCACATGCCCTAAATTACTTTCTGTGAAGACAGATATTGTATGGTGTTTTGCACTATGTTTGGCAAAAACTATTTTGAAGTATGGAGTCACTATGGTAACCACTTTTGAGCTCAGAATCATAAAGCAGTTGTGATCACTATCAAAAATTTATGTTTTCTAGCCAGATTGGTTTTGTATTGTAACTCATTTTAGGATGCATGTATAAGCCACGTCTCACTGGCCAGAAGGGCTTGACAGTAATTAAGTGATAAAACAGCCTGAGGCAGTGTATCCAGGAAGGATTATTGCACATCTTGAACATATTGTCAGAAATGATGCCTGTTAACTTCAGCCCACCCAAGACGGTCCATAATCTCCAAGAAACTGCCTGGAATGCCCTTATCCTATTATGAAAGGGAAATAGTAAGATCAATAAGGCCTACAGATCATTCTAATTTTGACTGAATTGGCTGAACATCCCTAGCACTATATTGCATACAGGAAGATCCACATTCACCATTTTAAACAGGTGTCATTCCAGTAAAGTCAATGGAGCAGCATTTACTTACACCAGCAATTAATTTGCCATGTGGTGTTTGTTGCTGTTTGTTTTAATTAATTTTTAAAATCCATTTACCTCACACAAAACATATGGATTCCTGAAACAGCACTTAAATACATAAAGATCTATCATATATCAGTATTTTAAACTAAAAGTCAGTTAGCCCTAATTATTAACACCTACTTCGATGGACAGTATTGGAGATTTTTCATCAGCTCAGGTAGAACAACTCTTTGAAAAACCTTGCTCCCCTCTTCTGTCTTGGGCACCAATAACCATCAGTTCGATTGCTAGAAAGGTCAGGTTCCTTCATGGAAACCAGTACGGGCAGTTGTGATATAATGGAAATTTACAAATGGAGTACAAAAGCAGAGTTTGGCTTTGTAAATTATTGCATGGCTAAAAATGCATATTACTCAAAATGATCCTGATCTTACTGTCTTTGAAATCAATTGCAAAATTCTCATGGACTTTAGTGAGCAAAATTAGACTTGTGGTTGTGTGAAAAGATACTCCACTTAGCATTAATGGGTGTTTCCCACATGTATCCCTTATGCAGGGAAAAGACCCTCTGTTAATACTCACCATTTCTAAGTCAATAATATGGTAGTTGCCTTATCACTTTCTTTGTGGTTTGATTCTATTCAAAGGCAAAACAGCCAGTTCCTTCACCGAAGTTCTGGAAATCTTTCCTGGTGTTTTTCTATCTTTACATTAGAGCCTAATCATCTTTCAGCTAGAGCAGGATTAGAGCAAAGTTTCTTCTGTGTTTATGTAAATAGCAATAGGACTGTTTGCCAAAGTGTTTCATTTTTACTCTTAGAATGAGGGTGGCAGAGCAACTGTTTATATTAATAAAAACTGTTTAGATTTAGTATTTTTCTTCAGTCCATTTCTTTGTAATACAGTTGGGAATCCCCAAAGACAATTGAGTTTTTTCTTTTAGAAATAGGTTTACTGCTCAGTGGCTGTAGTTATTCTGACAAACATTTTTATAGAGAGTTTTTAGTGCTGAGAATGAGGGGGTCTATTCTCCCTTGTGAAAGAAGAATAGACTCTTTCCTGTGTGTAGGTGGCTGCCAGATTAACAGTAATCCATCAGGTTAATGAGCCACAAACTAATAATCTTTTGGATCTGTTCCAGTCAGCAATCGACCCAAATGACTCTTGATGAATGAGAACTTTTAATTAACGAATCACTGACCTACAAGCAAAGGAAACATTTTTAAAGTAGGATGTGACATAGAACATTGTACTCTGATTTGTCAGCAATCTGTATTTTAATCCTTCCCCAGTTCCAGTACACATTCACCAAATCACATGAATAAAATGCTCTAAAATCCCCTATTGCATTTTTGTTTTCTCTGATAAATTCCCACCAAGGAATCTGCCCTGCTAGCATTTAGAACAATTGGTAGCAGCGTAAGTGTGTAGAAAGATTCTGAAAGAGCAGCTCTGCTACCTAAACTATAGGAGACTCTCCATTAGCTGTTAGAAGGCAAGACTGTTGGAGCAGGAGCTCCCAAACATTTTCATCAGATAGTGAACCATAGCTTCATAGAGAGTCTCTTGTGAACACTTCCCTGCTCTTTCTTGATTGGATGGACCACCCCTCATCCACTGCTAGTTAAATAAGACACCTGTGGTAAGCAACGGCTGTAGTGATCATTAGGAAGTTATCTAATGCATTGTTGCTTCTTTTAGTACAACATAGCAACTTAAAGGAAATTCAACTTCCAAAGCTAAATTTAAGCAAAAAGTTTGACTGTCCTTATGTTTTATAAGGGCAGAAAGCAGAGCTGGGGCCAACACTTAAGCCACCATGATGTTGTTGTCTTAGTTCCTGGCCTGAGTTAAAGTAGGAAGACCTGATTCTCCACTGCCTTGTGTAGACATTCACACCTGTCCAAAACGCTACCCAAATGAGAATGTGCGCACAAGGTACAAAGCAATAGAGAAGTAGGCCCAGAGTATTGGCCCAGCTTTTATACCTGGACTCTGAATGTCTTGGCCCTCATAGCTTTAAGTTGGAGTTTTTTTGTTGGGGTTTTTTGCTGTTAACTATATTTTAAAGAGTAGCAAAAAACAAAAACAAAACAAAACCAAAAAAACTATGGAGCGGGAATAAAACCAGAAAAAGATATCCGAAGATATGCATCCGAAGAAGTGGGTTGTAGCCCACGAAAGCTTATGCTCTAATAAATTTGTTAGTCTCTAAGGTGCCACAAGTACTCCTGTTCTTTTTGCGGATACAGACTAACACGGCTGCTACTCTGAAATAAAACCAGAGTCAATTTGAATTTTTTTTTCACTGCATGCTGTTAACTCTTACTGTTTCCATTTGGATAGGGGGAGAATAAGGGAAAAATTGAGAAGTTGCTGTTCCCTTCAGCCACCTTAAAACTCTTCCCTGTCTCTAACCTGCAGTAAAAATATTTTAGACCAATTTATATAGAACAGAACCCCCAGGTTCCAACCAACCAACCGCCTCCAAACTCAGCTTCTAATTTGCTCCCTGTTGTTTGAGAGTACATTGAGTAATGTTAAGTCCCTTACCAAGAACCAACAGCTATTTACAGCGCTGTAGTAAACACACTAGAGGTGCAGCTCTTCCAAAAGAAATGAACTAGAGTCACCCCATCCACTCACACAGAGATGTAATTTTCTGTACAAACCATTGGTGTACAAGTTTTTGTACATCAAGTATCTGTATACAGACAGGTTTAGCTCCAGTAATAAATAACTTGCAGGCATGATTTGAGAATTAATACCCCAGTTCTGCCCAAGTGATACTCATTGGAAGTTTGAGGCACTTTCATTCATGATTGTACAACACTTTGAAAGCACTATAGAAGTGCATATTATTATTAACTGTAATACTATGGGCCTGAGCCTGATCTTACAGTGGTGTAAATTAACTTTATCTGATTATTCCTAATAGAATTATGCTGGTTTTACTCCAATTAAGGTGACCAGATGTCCCTATTTTATAGGGACAGTCCCGATTTTGGGGTCTTTTTCTTATAGAGGCTCCTATTAACCCCCACCTCCATCCCGATTTTTCACATTTGTTGTCTGGTCATCCTAACTCCACTGTGAGATCAACACCAGACTCTATGTATCCTTTTTGCATTATTGTACATCTGTAATATGGCAGCTGCCCCTATATTCATAAACAACAGCTGCTGCATTAATAAAAGATGCTGCATTAATAATACAATATTAGCCCAGTAAACTGCAGCTTGAAAACATCTCTGCATTGCAGGAGAAACATGCTTCATGAGTCCCACTCTGCAATGACAGAGAACTGAGGTCAATAGGAGAGGAAATGAAGGGGACACACAGGCACTGGGGAAATGGGTGCGAGTGTATTTTAAGATTACATCAATGTGTGCAAAGCACCCTGGAAAATGAATGAAATAAAAATTCTACTTAACCCCCCCCCCAGCATTTGGCTGCAGAATACACAATTGGGGTAGTGGAGGAGCTGGTAGTGGGTGCTGCTAATACCTCTACTTGCAGCACATCTGTGTACTCAGATGAATGACACGGGCTGAGTGTGACTTGTCAGGTGATCAACATTCCAGCTCTCCCAGGCCCTGGATCTTTTTGACACTGCTACTGACCAATCATTAGCTAGATCTCTTCCTCTCCTTCCCCCTCCTTGCTCAAGCTTCTCCTCTTTCACATGAGGGACTGGATGAGTCCTGGCCCCGCTCTGCTCCCCACAGAGCCTCTTGGAACAACAGCCAATGAGAGGGGAAAGATCTGGCAGAGTAGAACGCTGCCTTGGGAATGTGAATGGGGTGGGGAGAAGGAGGAGCACGGACAGGTGGGGGAATGAGAAGTGTATATAAATTGCTGCTGCCCTGGCAGCGGGTTGATCCGTGGGAGGGAGGGGTTGGGCGGGGTTGCTAATGAATGGTAGCTGTATACATTAATTGTAGGTTTATAATTGTTTAGGATTTGTGTACTTCCTGTCACTGAAATTGAAAGCAGCTGTTTGAAATATAAATACTGTAATTGAACTTCTGTGAAGTTTTAGCAGGTAAGATGAAATCATGTGGGCTGATTCCACTGAAAAGTGAATTAAGTTTGTTCTTAATTAATTTTGCCCCCTTTCAGTAGGAAGAGGGAAGGCTTTCATTTGACACAAGAAAAAAATATTCCAGGGGATGAGTTAGAAACGGCATGGCAGTGCGTCTTGGATTGTGTAACTAAACTCCAAGACTCCTTTTTTCATTTCTTAACAGGCAAGTAAGTGTTCCTTCTTGAGAGTTGCTATGAGTTGAGGCTGCTGCTATAGTGTCTCTTAATAACTTGTTTTGTTTGTAAGCATGCTACATGTGCTTTCCTTTCAGTAAACCAGAAGGTCGTAAAGATCTGTTGGAGGTTAGAGTGTACTTTAAAATGGTTGCAACTAGCAATTTAAGCAGTAAAAGCACTGCATGCATTTCAGAATTGTTATACCAAGGCTTTCACCACGCAAATATAAGCGGTGAGTATCTTTGACCTTCTCAACCTCTTCTCTCCCCCCCCCCTTTAAAAAGTAAGGCTGCAAATGGGAAGGAGTGGTCCATCCCCAAGTGGTGTTATAACTTTTATCATTATGCGTTAGTGCAGGGATGTTTGTAAATGGGGGGTAACTGAGCAGAGGTTGTGCTCATGAATTGTTACATGACTACAAGTGAGGGGGGGTGGGAACTGATATGTTGTAGAGCTACCTCTGACTAATATTTTAGGGTTACTAAAATGATTTTTATGGCTAAACAGTAGCTGGAAAGATGATCCTAATAAACTTTTCAGAATGAGTGGAAGATCAGATTTTTGCAAGAATTGCAGTGGCTTATCCTGACTCACTATAGGTGGCTATAAATAGACTTGTGAAACAGTTTAACTGTCTCAGCATATAAACCTATTGTATTACTAATGCACTTGCAGTATACTTCACAGCTTTCAGTAGTTTACTAGGATGAGTAAGTTACTTACTTCCATGTATGTACTAAACAATCTCAGCCCTTGGCAGCCTGCCACACTAAAGACTGATCACATTAGAAAGCGGATGACCAAGTGCAAAGCTGTCACTTCTCCTTTAACCAAACTAACTTCATGTTTTCAAGGGGCTAGCTTTTTTTTATCTTGCAGCGATAAACATTAGTAATGGCTTTGAAGTCCCCTCCCCAGTGGAGAATGACTTCATTAAGTTTATAGTAATACACTTCTCTTGATTATGCTGGTTAACTTTATCATCTGTACTTTGAATTAGTTAAAGTGACCACAGACTGCTGTTGGCAGCACACATAAAATATACATAGGGTAGTGTGGTTTCTTACATGAATGAGAATTAAAACTGACACTGTAGTATGCTCATGCTGGCTTGCTGACTATCACTATTTAATACTTCAGGAAAATTAACAGGTAGGTTTGTTGTCTGCCTCTTTCCTGTTACTGGTATGTTACTATGTGTTTTTCCTCCTCATGTCTTCTCATAATTAATTCCCCTGCAGACTTTGACTACTGGGATTACGTTGTGCCTGAACCCAACCTTACTGAGGTGGTGTTTGAGGAGAGAACCTGTCAGAGTTTAGTTAAAATGTTGGAGAACTGCCTATCCGAATCAAAGCAGACCAAACTTCACTGCTCAAAGGTTCTGATACCAGAAAAACTAACCAAGAAAATAGCTCAAGATGTATTGCGGCTTTCTTCAACTGAGCCCTGTGGTTTGAGAGGCTGCATTATCCATGTCAATTTAGAAATTGGAAATGTATGTAAAAAGCTGGATAAGATTATCTATGACCCCAGTGTTGTTCCTACTTTTGAACTGATACTTGTGTTCAAGCAGGACTGTTGCTCATGGCCCAGTTTCAGGGACTTTTTCTTTACCCGAGCTTGTTTCACATCTGGCAGCAAACGTACTCTGATTCTGAGTCCTGGGTTTCGGCTTATTAAAAAAAAACTTTACTCCTTGATTGGGACAGTCATTGAAGAATGCTAGAAATCTTGTTGCATGTTTAAAACTGTGTCTGAATTTTTAAGAGTTACCTTGCTTTACAGTTTGATTTCATGCACGGCAACCATTGTGCTCTGTATGGGCGATGCAAACACCCCAATGTGTAAGCCTTCTAGTTGGCATAAGATATGCCCAGTGTAGCTAACTGACTGCCTTTACTGGGTGTGCAAAAAAGGTGAGAACAAAGTAACTTTTTACTTGAATCTTATGGTTAACATCTAGTTGACCTGTCCTACAGTCAGCCTAGTAATTGTTACTGGCCATTTTTCTATAGAAAGTTCTTATGCCATGGAAATAACTCTACCAGCATAGGTTTATAGTTCCAAAAGGTTCTTGTTAAAATAGTGTTCAGCTAATTAAATTTAGTGGATGTCAAACTCCCCTGCCCAAACCAAGAAATGGATCTTGCATCTTAAAAGGTAGCAGGCTGATCAACCTGGTGCAAAAGTAAATATTTCACAATTTTTCCTAGGGGTTATGTAGCAAACAGAATTTGCACTGCAATCTCAGCAATGTGCACTTTTAAACTTTTTGAAGTGTTAAGGGGCAAATGACTTGTCAAAACAATAGTCAGTTGTGTTTGAATATTTTTGCTTTTTTAAAAACTGGAAAACAATGCAATTTGGGTAGATGGATTTAAAAGTAAGGTAACTTCTCAAGCAGAAATGCTAAATCATTTTCTTTAAGACACTTGTCTACCTTATACTTAGTTTTGAAAATGGAATATGTCTGCAGTCAGAGTTGCCCTCTTTTACTGGGCAGAAAACTGAATCCTACTATTCCCTTGCCATATCCCTTCCTCCAAGTGGAACCAAGAAACACTTTCGTTTGTTCTCTCACTAGCTCCTCTCCAAAGTCTGGAGGATTTTTTTTCTGTTCTGGCATGGTAGCTCAAGCTCTTCAGAGGACACCTCATGGGGGTTTCAGGTCTCCACACCATCATAGTGGCCCACTTTGGTTCTGGAATGGCCTGGCAGTTTCTTCCTTTCATGAGCCTGCCCTCTTCATTTCTCCATGGTAGCTAAAGTTTAGCTAGTGTTCAACCTGATGCTTGCATTGCTGCTCGAATGTCTTTCCCTGCTTTCCCCCTCATCTTCCCTAGAAACTTCCATTTCAGTTTTACACCACTACTGCAGAAAATTAACTAGTTGTCTCCCCATGCTCAAACAAGCTGACTAGTTGTCCTAGATAAAACACAGGAACTTTCAAAAGACCATGAACTGAAATAGTGACTGTCACTGTCTGTAACTGATGCAACATCTTTCAGATCTGGCCAGGGGCAGATATTAACACTATGCAATATGGGGGTGAGGGGGTAGAGGCTTGCCTAATCTTTTAGTCTATTTTCCCTGCCATGTTTCTCAGTAACAGTTCTCTGGCTATGTGCCACTCTTCTGAGGGCGGGGGGAAAGCTGAAAGGTTTACCGTGTCTTGGTTGCTGGCACTTAGGTTTCTCGGAAGATGACTATCAACAGATAATAGAGGGAAACTACCTTGGCAGAGGTGTGCCAAGTGTCTTGGCTACTAGCAGTCATTCTCTTGAAGACTTACCTTGCAAGTACTTAAGCTATATCAACATGTATGAAACACTTCTGGCACTATTTGACACTTACCAAGTGTGTGGTGGAGGAGGGGGAAGTGTGTGTGTTCTCCATCAAGTTGCATATTAGGTATACAATGTAACCGGCTTAGTTGGATTACAGAACTGCACTCTTCTAACATTTGGAAGTTACTGCACCTCACAGCTATTAAGCCTTTGCCTTATCAGAATTGGACCATTGTAAACTGACTTGTTTTGCACTTGTACTGCTTTTAATGTTTTAATGTCAATGCCTTAAATGGTGGTGTCGCTTTGTATGGTTGGATCTCTCTGCACTGATGTATAGATGTTGGGTCCCCTCCCCCTGAACTGTTCTTGGGCTTGCCTTTTGAACTTCAAGATAGCAATTACTTACTGGCACTGTTCTTGAAACTGATTCATGTGCAAGAAAATGGGTTTGTCTATCTTGACAATAAAAGCTGTATTTTTTACCTTTCAAATGTAGGTTGTCTTTGAGATCATTCTTCTCTCACATTCATCATATGATGGTAGTGCCCAGAAGCCCCCGGCATGGACTGGAACCCCATCGTGCTAGGTGCTGCACAGTTCCTGTCCCAAAGAGCTTATGTTTTAAAGCATAAAACAAGGAATAGATGGCTAGAGGTAGACAAGGGAGTATAAGGAAACAATGAAAGAATGTCGAAGCTCTGGCCTGACTTTTGTTAAGCGTCTGACTGGGCTGTGCTGCTGCTTTCCTCTAATTGCTACTGTAATCCCCCTTCCTCACAGCAGAGGCCAAAATGGCTACCACTGACCCTCACTGGAGGAACAGCAGGAATGTTGTTTGCCAATAGGAGATCTGCAGTAAGGGTGTTAACCCTTCATACAAGGATGATGAGCTTCATTAGAAGGGAGGGATGAGAGTCTGAGGGGTTCAGTATTCATTCCTATACGATGTAAAACATTCCCTGTGCTCTTTGCGCATGGCACATATCATGGAATACTCTTTCCAGCTTGGCTTGTGGTGGTGTCCACTACTATAAACATCAAATGCTTTCTTAATAAACTACACCAATCAGTATTTATAATGGCTCAAAGGCAAGTGAGGTGGACACATTAAAATTTTATTTGATTCTTTATGCAAGCACTACCTTGAATCTTACTAGAGCCAGTGAGAACTTTGAAGAAGCCTACCAACTTGTCTAGTAAATACTTTGTCTACTGTCCACAAATACAGTTCCCATGTATATTCTAGCCATTTGTAGATGACAGGTGCCTTCAGCAAACTACCATGGCAACAGCCACCCTGGTGATAAGTCTCGGTGACAGGAATCGAATAGGCATGGGAATCCTCTGGCTCCTCTAGAGGGGGAGGAGCTAATTCTGGAAGCATTGTCCCTGTTAAGGGGAGAGTCCTCCATCTTTCACAAACATGTGGGTCTTTTTAAAATAGTGGATCCCTCTGTACTAGTCTAGTACAGAGGGATCCATTAGAGCAGGGCTCAGCAACCTTTCAGAAGTGGTGTGCCAAGTCTTCATTATTCTCTCTCAGGTTTTGCGTACCAGTAATACATTTCAACGTTTTTAGAAGGTCTCTTTCTATAAGTCTATAATATATAACTGAACTATTGTATGTAAAGTAAATACATTTTTTAAATGTTTAAGAAGCTTCATTTAAAATTAAATTAAAATGCAGAGCCCCCCAGACCGGTGGCCAGGACCCGGGCAGTGTGAGTGCCACTGAAAATCAGCTCGTGTGCCGCCTTCAGCACGTGTGCCATAGGTTGCCTACCCCTGCATTCTAGTATGACTGTAGCACTACTAGATGCAAACTTTTTAAACTCCTTTTATAGGACCTGTTGATTGATAGAGCAGGACATCTAAACCTGCTATTTTGACTAAATTCCCCTGTGATATACTGATTACCTTTTAAAACTTCCACTGTTAGTGGGAACTACATTATCATTTCATACGGGGAGAGTCTGTTCATTATTATGTTCTGAAGCAAGTATTCTTTGCTTGCAATGGTATATGCTGGAGGCTGTATAAGAAATAATTCAGTTAAGCAGACTGAGACCCAGCTTTATCAATAAGAAATAGATTTTTTCCATGACACCTGTTGTCATAGGGAGCTGTTAGGTGCAGATGCTGGACACCTATACTTGTAATATATAGTGCAATTTTTATAATAGTTTATACAACTATCAATAAACATTTCAGATTTAGCTGCTTCACTAGAGTTTGTCTGACTGCATTATTGCAGATAATCTTGAATGCCCCACTTATTAGGGAGTTAACTTTCTCTTACTGATGTTCAGTGGCATTCCTGTTTCCTTTTTCTTCTGTCTCCCCCCATACCCTAGCGACAAGGTAGGTGAGTTAATCTTTTCCTTTTCACCACCAGAAGTTGGTCTAATAAAAAAATATTACTTCACCCACCCGGTCTCCTGGGACCGGATAGCTATGCCAACTCCCCATGTCTCTCACTGGACCTGGCTTACTTTTGGTGGTAGACACATGACCCACCATTTGATATGATAAATACTTTAGGTAATCATTTTAAGATGTAAGGAAGTAAATCATTGAAGTGGTTTATAAATGCCACATATCTACCAAACTAGTGTGTTACGTATTAACTACAGCCTAGACCTCAATGAGGTTTCTTCGAGGGAACATGTACGGTGCAACTGCTAGTGCCGACTATAAATACTGAAAGCTACCTGGGCATTAGGGAATAATAATTAGTGGGAAGAAATGCTTAGATATGTGAACTGCTTCAAAGTACTTCACACTTCCCTTCTTTTAAAATTGAAAAGGTATACTTCGACCAGAAGTGCATTAATGCATCTCCTGTACAAGTATATAAACTGAAGCACTCCATCTTAATTGCAGAAGTGGAGAAACCTGTTCTGATGGTTGGGGTGGCTATTTTATTTAAATAAAAAGCCTAAATCTATATATTTAATTATTCTAGCTTGACTTTATTTCCCAGCCTCAGGCAGAGCTAATGGAACCATCACCCTTTACATACTATCTTGACTACCTCACTATACACTTTAGAAAAAAAATTGGAAAGAGCCTGTTAGCTGCAGTGATGACCAAAAATAGCATATACGTAGGGTAGTTCCAAAAGTGCCTTCAACCTGGTAGTCTAGCTCTGTGGCTGGTGCTGTGCTGGGAGTACAGATTATTCTCCTTGCTTAACGATCTGAAAGAAGAGCAAGAAGCAGGGGTTGGGCGCACAGACGTTTTCCTACATGCTTGAGAACTTAGTCTGAGTGAAAAATAGCTGTGTCCAAAACATTACACAATTTCGTTTAGTGCATCTTCACACATCCCTCTCCATCTCCTCTAGCCCCAACAGGAGTGAAGGAATATAACAACCATAATCAGTGCTGTGATGTTATACAGGAGCTTATCCTCAGTTGAATCAAATAGAGTGGTGTGTACACATGCCCCTTGGGGAGAGCAGACCTGGTATTTCTGTGCATAGCCAGTGATGGGCTGGATATCATAGAGAAATGCTTGAAATGGGGCTTAGGGATGGAGGTGCAGCACCTATTGTTAACCTGCAAAAACAAGTGAGAGCTAGCATTGCCCAGAGGAGATTGTTTGGGTGGCTAACAGACTGAAGGTGGAGCTGACACCCAGTTAAGCACCAGCAAGTGTCTCTCTCTCTCTCTCTGGAGGCATGGGATAACAAGCTGACTCTCAGTCCTAGGCAGCCCGGGAAGTGTCCATTATCTATGCTGCTTAATGCATTTAGAAGGCAACTAGATAGCACAGTGAGGGCCTCAGTATAAGAACCTGAGTAGATACAGCCTCCATCCCAACAGTTCTGTCCCCACCTCCCCACAAATAAATTCTGCACTGTCAATAATCCGTTCCATCCTTCTGAATAAATCTCTTTTGACCCTCAAACCAAATCACTCAATTCTGCCTCTGCACAATTATATTTACATTCACACACTTCAAAGCATCTCGCCTACTCTCCTTGCCTCCCTCCTGGATATCCAGGGGGCCCTTGGCTCCCAGTTCCTCCTCTCCACCATTGAAATCAATGGGACATGTGCCTGCTTTATATTAGGTCTGAATTCAGCCCTGATGTTTTCTTTACACCCAGTTCTGTACTAACCAGCCTACTGGCGAGTAGCTGCTGCACATATATCTAACCCAATTCCCATTGTTGTCTGTCATTATTTGTTTATAACATGTTTTACCAGGAAAATTTCAATGCAATATAAATATCTGGTTTCCATGAGTGTCATGAGGACGTAAAAACAATACAGCAGAGGTTACAGACATTATCAGGCATCCAAAACAACAGTTTGGGTTAAAAGACCCATGGCTCAAAGAATGGAACCATTTTCTTTAATATTTGCCTTAACTCAGGCTAGGGCCAGGTCACAGCTGCTGCACATGATAGTGCAGCAAAATTGCCAGCAAGTTTCCTTTTGTGTGGCAGCCAAAGTTTGCAATTAAGCCAAACACTACAAACCCTGTCCGATAATGAGAACATTGATATTGTGCATACAAACATGGGTAATGTGCATTCCTATGCTATTTCCTTTGTTATATCAGTGGGCAAGCAGTGTGTGTAGAGACTTGTATCTAGAATTATTACCCTTTCCAGTTCATTCTATTTAATGTTTGTCATCTAGCAGTAACTGGGTTATTAATACTGTGAGATTAGTTGTGCATTTTTTTTTTTACCTCACTCAGCAAATACAACTGTGTAAACAGGAACCTGATGGACGGAAACAACATTTCTGTTTTCAAAACCGTTTTTTTTCAATAAGGTGGTCCGTTTTATAGTTTGTACACACAGTACAGGTTTTCATAAACCCAGGTGCAGCTTCAGTATTCTGTTTTCAGCTAACAGAAATTTGTGTGTTTGAAAGTTATTAAAATCCCAAAATGCCCCAGGGTTACAGTGGTATAAACAAAACTTGGGCTGCAGAGCTTTTTGCCCTGGGACTAAGCCAAGCCCTTCACATGTGCTGGCAGAAAACCCACTCAGTATCCTTCAGACCAAAGGGAAAAGTAGTAAACAATCCCATCAATCACTAGGAACTGCTAAGCACTCAGATGCGTAAGTTTCAACCACCAGTATAGAGACACATTGATAAATTGCAATCCATCATCCTCCCCCAAATACACACAAAGACTCTCATTTAGCTATGTAGCATGGCAGAAATATGTAGCAGGGGCTAGTGCTAAGTATGAAGAAAGGGTAGGCTGATGGATTTCTTTTAAAAAGACAGAGTACATAAAGCACTTTTTGGCAACAACCTCCAAGTCTCTTTATTTATTTATTTTATTTACTAAGCTGTAAGGACTGTAGGCTTTGCTCCAGTGAGCCAGCAGTGGAGAAAGAAAGAAAAGATGCAATCTATTTACTCACTGTCTCCTGGTGGCCATGTTATAATTTTGTTTCTGGCTGCAGTATAAGATTGCTTACTTTATAATCCTGGATTGGATTTCTCCCACCATCCCGCTAAAGGGCTGTTGTAAAGAGCAGGCTGTTTTTAGTAGGACATCGCCTTTCAGGCAAGGAGTCCAGTGTGCCTGTCATTGGTGGACCTTTTTAAAGAAAGGTTGATCTGAGAGGAGAGAGCCTCTTTTTCCTGTTGGCATCAGCAACCTTCTAACTGGGGCTAATAATGTTGTGTTGGACAAGTTTCAAAAGAAAAGAGAACTCCAGCAGCTGCATGTACAGTATGGGTTTTGTTCCACTCCAAGGCGACTATCATTGCTGGCAGTTTCTGTTCTCCATCCAAAGAGAAATCTCCAAAGCCCCAGATCATATTCTCTCTCCCCCCCCTCTACCCCCCCCGGCGCGCGCACACACACACACACACCCTTTTCCTTCATGCCCCAAAACTGCCAGCCTGAGTGAAGGTAACAGCTCTACTTTCTCCTTAATGGGAAATGGAGATATGGCTCTGTTAGCTAAAAGAGAAGATGCTCCTTACCTTCATGATCCCTGGTACACCAATTTCTGTATGTTCACAGATGAGCCTCCTATTAATGTCATCTCCCTCACACCCCCACAAAAGGGTAGGCTGAGCAGTTATTGTAATAACATCTTTCAGGCCATGTCAGATGCTGGCATCCCTTCCAGATCTCTTTGGGCAGCTTGGCATTTTCTTATTATTATTCATTCAGAACTTCTCAGGAAAACTGATTCTCTTTATTTTCCCCCACCCCAACCTCTCCCTCTGCAAGTGGCTGTCCACTTACCTGGCACCTTAACCTGAAAGGATAAATTAAAGCAGGGGTGGGCAAACTACGGTCCGGGGGCCACATCTGGCCCTTCAGACATTTTAATCCGGCCCTTGAGCTCCAGCTGGGGAGTGGGGTCCAGGGCTTGTCCTGCTCTGCGCGTGCCATGGATCTGCGTGGCTCCCAGAAACACCGGCATGTTCCTCCTTCAGCTCTAATGTGAAGGGGCAGCCAGGGGGCTCTGCGCGCTGCCCCTGTAGCTCCCATTGGCCGGGAACCACAGCCAATGGGAGATGCAGTGGCGGCACCTGCAGATGGGGCAGCATGCAGAGCCGCCTGGCCACACCCTCCACGTAGGAGCCGGAGTGGGGGGACATGCCACTGTTGAGGTAAGCGCCACCCAGAGCCTGCACCCCTGATTCCCTCCCATGCCCCAACCCCCTTCCCCAGTCCTGATCCCCCTCTTGCCCTCTGAACCCCTCGGGCCCAGCCCGGAGCACCTTCCTGCACCTCCAACCCCTCATCCCCAGCCCCATCCCAGAGCCCTCACACACACACGGACCCCTGCCCCAGCTCAGAGCCCCCTCCCACATCCTGAACTCCTCATTTCTGGCCCCACCCCAGAGCCCGCTCCCCCAGCCAGAGCCCTCACCCCCTCCCACGCCCCAACCCCCAATTACGTGAGCATTCATGGCCTGCCATACAATTTCCATACCCAGATGTGGCCTTCAGGCCAAAAAGTTTGCACACCCCTGAACTAAAGGGTAGAGCATGCTTCTCTAACCCTGTCTTCTTAGTTCACCTCAAAATGCTGGTTAAAGGCCTGAGCCCACAGGGCATTGAGTATCTCCTAGGAAGAGCTGAGCACTCTCAACTCTAATTAAAATCACTGGAAGTTGAGGTTGCTCTGTCTCTCCCAGGAAGTGCTCAGTGTCTCATAGGACAGGGTCTGCAAAAATGTTTGAAACTATTTACAATAAATTATCATACAATTGACTAGATGCACTATAAAAGATAACACTCTTATCTTACATGATGTCTCATTCACAGTGTGGTGCCATAACTACTTAGTTTTATTTTATGGTTCGCTCTTCTATACCACTGCAACGTGGCATTCTTATGCCTAGCACTCATTACTGATTAGTTATTTTTGACACACTTCCCCCACTTTCTGATGTAAAAGAACTATTCCAGACCTCTAGTCCACACACTTTAGAGGAGATAATTGGTGGGCCCGAGGCTCAAATGTGGAAATCTCTGGAGCCACAGCATCCATCTGCCTGGATGTTTTGACTTCCCAAAGTATTTTGTTGCACACTGCACTAGTTGTCCACCTGGTAGCTGTCCATCTCCCAGAGGTAGTTGTATTTCAGTGGTGCTTGATGTGCATAGTTTGTAAAAAAAACTTTCGGTTTCTTTGAGATGAAGAGTGCTATAAATGTGTAAATTTTAGTTTTGTTAGTGTAATATATGATAGGGTATGATCCAAACTCCATGGGCCATTCCATAGTTTGGTTTCCTACAGTAGCTTTTATCCAAAGATCTCAGAGCATCCCAACATTAAAGCCAACAACACATCTGTGAGGTAGGTTAAATGCCATTGCACTTATTTTGTGGATGTGGAAACTAAGGCTCAGAGAGGTTGAGGGTTTGGTCCTGCCAGAGCACTCTCAAAGGTCATGGTGTCAAGACTGCCCAGCACCTCCTAGAATTGGGCCCTAAATGACCTGCCTAAAATCACATGTTGGGTCAGTGGCTGAACCAAAAGTAGAAGTTGTGATTCCATGTATTCTAACAATTAGGTGCCTAAATCAGCTTATCCTGAAAAGAATGTAGAAAACCATTCCATTTATTGCCTCTGCCAACTGCTCGTGCTGTATTACAAAGCAATGATGAACTAATGGTAACACAAATACCTCTTCTACATTAACTCTTTCAGGGACATGTCTCTTCTTTTAAGGGCAAATCCAATGTTTTGAATTGCAGGTCCAGCCCAACTGATGTCTGAAAATGAGGGCTAAAAATGTTAATATCTGTAAAATATATTATCAGAAAGTTTAATTTAATATGAACCATTACACTGTTGTTGAACAAAATATGTACTGTAGAATTTCAGTGAGAGCTGGCTTGCTTACTTGCTTTCTCTCTTTCTTTCCAAATATATGTTCTTCCTAGTCACTAAGTAAATGCAATGGGGAGGGAAGGCTGGTGGCAAATCACAAAAAGTCCAGTTTTCTGAATGAAGGACATTAAAGTTAAAGTTGTTTTGTCCCCAGATTAAAAATTGTGATTAGGGCAAATTGCAAACAACAGGAATAGTTGGTAATTGCTACAGGCAAAGTAATCTGTAGCCCGTACACTGAAAGTTTATATGTGCCATTGTTGATGCTTAAGAATAATCTATTGTATTCATGGGGCATTTCACAGTAGATCATTAAAAGAATTCCCAGAATCATTAGTGTGCAGGGCATTGACTGCTTTCAGACATTTAGTCAATGATTTGTTCATTACTATTACTGGCACTCCTGCCAGAAGCAACCATTGTTCTGTGTTCACTTTAAAAAAGAGACATAAAATAGTTATTTTATCCATTTATAGTATTTGGGTCTCCATCCTGTCCCCTTTCAAGTCAATGGCAAAACACAACAGTGGAGCAGGATCACTTTGTTGGAAAACCGGCCCAAATCTCCCTCCTTACTCAGGCAAACCTCCACAATGGAGCAAAAGTCTTTTGCTGCATTGTGAACACTGGCAGAGAACTTTGACTCTCCTGCACATGACCATAATGTCTGGCATGTCTCCATGTAGCATCCAAGAGCTGCAAACTTTTTTTCAATTCTTTATGAGGACAGAGGATGTTATTCTGTCAGTATTAGGATCATACTAATTAGAGATGGAAGAGCTCATTTAGAGGGCAGAGTTCTTTCCCACGCCATGACAAAATTCAGTTCCCCCAGGCCAAGAATTCCACCTGAAGCAGGAGTATCTGTAATGTTGGACTATTTTTCTGCTTCCCTTGTTCCCCACAAACTGAGCAGGCTGGTCTGTGCTGTTCTTACTAGTTCATTTTATTTTTCTCACACTCACATTTCTGAAACTCATGAGTATTCTTCAAAAGTGGTTGCTGAGCTAGGAAACTTTTTTTGCTCAGTTTAACAGCATATTCCTGAGCATATGTGTCTGCAACAGAAAGGTAGGCAGGCAAGGAATCCAGGGAAGGTTCTTAGTAGAAACTTAACAGAGAAGCGGAGGAAGACAGAGTGGCTTCAGGGATAATACTGAACACTCCGTTGTTGGGTGTTAGAAGAAAGTAATTCTTCCTTTAACGTTATCGCAGTAGTACTTGTCAGTTCCCTTGATTTAGTTGTGCCTGCTCCATGTATTTAAATCCACCCCAGGTGGGCTCTGAGTCTCAGGCCTGGTCAACACTAAAAAGTTAGGTTGAAGGAAGCTGCCTTAAGTCAACCTGTTAATGTATGTGTCTACACTATCGGGTCCTTTACACCTAACTAAGTTGCCTCTAATGTTGACTTCTGTCATCCACCTCTGCGAGAGGCATAGCACTTAATTTGATTTTCATGAGTTGACTGCGAGGTAGTGCAGATACAACATTGTGTAATTCAACTTAATTGGCCTCCAGGTGGTGTCCCACAATGCTTATCTGTGATCATTCTGGAGATCATTCTCAACGTTGCTGCACTGCAGCCAGGTGCATGCCAGCTTGAGCACAGCTGATCATGGAGACTACATGCCCCAAACATGCTCCAGCCTGGTCTGCACAGGAGGTGGTGGATCTCATTGCTGTGTGGGGAAAAGAGTCTGTGCAGGAAGAGCTCCAATCCAGCAGAAGAAACACTGACATCTATGCAAAGATCGCTCGTGGAATGGGGGAGAAGGGCTACACGAGGGACACACAGCAGTGCCATGTGAAAATAAAAGAACTTTGCCAAGCATACCAGAAGACAAGGGAGGCGAAGAGTCATTCTGGTGCTGAACCCCACACATGCTGGTTCTACAACGAGCTGCATGTGATTCTCGGGGGTGACCCTACCAGCATCCCCACAAGCACCGTAGACACCTCACAGGTGTGTGAGTCTAGGGACAACAAGAAGGATGATATGGTGGATGAGGAATGGGAGGAGGAGGAAGAGAATGGGAGACAGGCGAGCGGTGGATCCATTCTCCCTGAGAGCCAGGAAATATTTTTAACCCTGGAGCCAATTTACCCACTCCAAATTGATTCCCCACTGACTGGTAACTGTCTGGCATTGCAAGCTTCCAAATAGCGATTGTCGCTCGCTTCTCCAATGTCAGAGCAGCTCTCGTTTTTGTGCTGCTGAACTGCATGGCAAGAGAAAGCTCTGCACAAAGTTCCTGGAAGGTGGTCTTTTGCATTCAAAAGTGCTACAGCCACTGCTTGTCATCCCATACCTGTAAAACAATGCGGTCTCACCAGTCAGTGCTTGTTTCACGGGACCAGAAACGGCACTCAGAGTGCAGCTGCTCTGTGATTGCCAGCAGCAAGTGCAAATTATTTTTTTCAATGGCTTGCTGCAGGGCTGCTTGTCGGACATCGCTATGTTCCACGTGGCAGTCCCTACTTCAGCTCTGGAAATACTGCAGGAGAAGGTGTGAGGTGTTTGAGATGCTCACAGCAAGAGTGCACAACTGAGCAGGCTCCATGCTTCTGGGGTTACAGCGTACGCTTGGTGGTTTTAAGGTGCCAAAACCACTGGGTTGTTTGCCGTTGAGCACAGTGCATCATGGGATGCTGATGCAATGTTCCCATTCTCCCCTGTGACAATGTTTGGTTCCATGAGGCATTGCAAAAACTTCCGAAAACACAGTGCAGCAAGTTGCACTTTGGGATAGCTACCAACGATGCATTGCTTTGTGCATCGATGCAGGCACTGCTAGTGAGATCGCACTCCATCAAGACAATGAGCATGGTGTGGCCACACACAATCGACTTAAATAATTTGGAGGCTCGAGGTCGAATTAGATAAAGTCGACATAATTTTGTAGTGTAGACAAGCCGTCAGGCAGACAGTTGGCAAAAGTTTTTTATGCTGCTTTCTTGCTGAGTGGCTGCTGTGGGGGAAGACAATAGGCCTGAACCTGCCTGAAATTTTATCTAACTGGCCCCATCACCATAATCGCTGAGCAACCTCCCAGACATTTATGGATTTATCCTCCCTCCACCATGTGAGATAGGAAAATACTCTTATGCCCAGTTTACTGTTGAGGAATGGAGGCACAGGAAAATTGGGACTTTCCTAAAAAGTCTGAGAGAGAGCTGGAAAATGAACCCAGATCTTTTGAGTCTCGGTCAAATGCCTTAACCACATTACAATTCTTCCTCTCTTTTCCCTCTTTCTCTTCACATAAACTGCTCTGCCCTCCGCCTAGGACAATGACAGCTGGCCAGAGAATAGCAGAAGCAGCAGTTAAAATGGCCAGAGAAGCAGAAGCCACTGTCCACCCAGCCTGGTCTTATGGTGTGTGACTGGGACAGAAAATAGCTCAGTTCTCCCACTGTCCCATATCTGAGACAGAGAGAAATGGAGGAAGGGGGACTCCCTGGGGGTCTAATAGAACAAGACAAAGGGGGAAAGTCTGCAGGCTCTCACCCCTCAAAGGAGAGAGAGTTCAGAAGATTCTCCTGCAGAGGCCAGAGAGGGGCACAGGCCTGCTATCCTTCACTTTGCTACCCTTTTTCTGGGACCCTGACCACTGGCAACTGTAGATTGAGGGAAACTGTTGAGGGAATGGGTTTGTTTTGGGACAGAGGATCTTGTAAGGAGACTTCTTAGGTTCAGATAAGGATCCAAATTTCAAGCAGCTTATCTGAACACCAAATTCTGAGAATCCCTGGACATTAATGGACTATATTAAAGTACACTTAAAAGACCCCAGGATCCATGAAACAGCCTCCACTCCCTCCCTCCATCTCCCCCTCCCCTCACCCCATGTCCCCAACATTTTACAGAATTGTCCTGAGGAAAACAAATGTAAGTAAGGGCAAGTGCATGGTTTGGTAGCCCATGGACCTTTGGGAGACCTGTCCCAAAAATGTTGACAACCCAGTGTTTCCTTGAGAAGTGCTAAAGCGGTCCGGCCTTGTCCAGCAGGCAGGGCAGGGAGTGTTGATGACCAATTGGACTGACAGCAGTGGTGCAAGTAGAAATCATTTCTTGCCAGTACTGCACTCATGGGAGGGACACAAGAGGGGGGCACGTGACCTCCCCACGTGTCCTTCCATGTGACTCCTCCCCATCCTGCCCCCAGCACTGGGTCCCCACGCTCTCTCTGTCCCCTCTGACACCTCCCTTTGTATATACAAACATCAACATGCTTAATTACTCACTTTCCCCCCAAATATGTAGTATTCAGTCTGTTTATATGGAATATGGGAGTCTGGTGAGGAGCCATTTCAGCATATGTATGACTTATTAGAAGACGATAAATTTTAAGTAGAACGGTATCCTAAATTGCTTTATGGTATTGTACCAAAATGTTGCATTTCAATGAGAGATTCAACTTCCTTTATAGGAACAGACTCCTGAAACTTTTACCAGCCCACAAAAGTGGTCCATAGTCATGCAAATAGTTCTATTGTCTTCACTGGGACTGTTCAAATGATTAAGGGTCAACAGTAGGGGTGGCCAACGTGTGGCTCCAGAGCCACATGCGGCTCTTCAGAAATTATGCAACTCCTTGTAGGCACCAACTCCAGGGCTGGAGTTACAGGCACTTTCCAATATGCTGGGGGGTGCTCACTGCTCAACCCCTGGCTCTGCCACAGGCCCTGCCCCCACTCCACCCCTTCCCACCCCCTCCCCTGAGCCTGCCATGCCCTCGCTTCTCTCCCCCCCGCCCGAGCCTCCTGCACACCATGAAACAGCTGATCGGGAGGTGCAGGGAGGGAGGGGGAGGTGATCAGCGGGACTGCTGGTGGGTGGGAAGCACTGGGAGCCGGGGGGGGGTGGGGGTGTGCTGATAGGGGAGCTGCTGACCAGGGCCGGCTTTAGGAAGTGTGGGGCCCGATTCGACGGGGCCCCGGCAGGGATGACTCACCCGGCGGCGCTCCAGGTCTTCGCTCCGGGCCCTCCGCAGCACTGAAGGATCCGCCGCTGCCGAAGGCCCGGTGAGTACACCCCCCCCCCCCCCCCCCCCCCCCCCCTTGCCCTCCCCCCCCCCCCCCCCCCAGAAACCCCCCCCCCCCCACCCCCCCCCCCCCCCGCTTCTTGTCCCCTGACTGCTCCTTCCCAAGACCCCCCCACCCTAAAAATTAATACTGGCCACTCCAGGCTTGTATTAAACTCCCAAGGTTACAGCTTTTCTCTGACCTTGGGTTGGTAAACACTGCCAATACCCAAATGCAAAAAAAAAAACCCTTTGACCCAGGAAGGAGCACTTGGGAATTCCTCCCTGTGGAGTACCCTCAGCCCTTTCACTCCCCCTCCAGGGGAAATCTGAGAAGAAAACAAAAGAAATTAACTGTTGCCACCAGCTAATCAAACAGCATAGGCACAAACCTCTTAGGACACAACAATTCAAATTCTGTTCTTAAAAGAGGTACATTTTATTAAAAACAAAAAGAAAGAAATATATCTGGAACTTAGGCTTTTGCTAGATTTTAAAAGAGCAATTCCAAAAATTAAGCACCCAAAATAGCTTTCTTGGGGGTTCAGCTTAAAGGTTACAAGCAAACAAAAGCATCTGGGGTTAGCACAGAGGAGATCCACAAGCCAAAATAAAAAAATAAACCTGATTGCATTTATCTAAACGTTCCCTGTCCCAATGATTCCTTCCAGGTATGGAAGATAATTTTTCATACCTGGTTCAAGCCTTACACAGCATTCCTGCTTATAGCATTGCTGCTCTGTGTCCCTGCAGCCCAGAGAGAACAACAGACAAAGGGAAAGTTTCTTTCCCAAATTTAAAAGTTCTAGCCTTCCCATTGGCTCCTTTGGTCAAGTGCACACTTTTTTTTTCTTTACCTAGGGAACTTTTTAACCCTTTACAGGTAAAGCAAGTAGAGAACAGCTACCCAGAGGGATTTTACAGCTAACTGGCTGGCTGAGTGTCCATTAAAGGGAGCCACTCCCCTCCCCTTTATTTATCACAATTCCTGACCAATGTAACAGCACAATACATATGCTAACAAACTTAAACAAAGCCTTTGTTAGCATATGTATTGTGCTGTAACGCCATATAAAGAATGAATGTCCGCCCTAGCCGTGTTCTGCTCCTTTAAGGAGCAGAGTGCAGCCCCAAGTCTTTCCAGGACGCTGTACCCACTAAAAATCTCTTGCCAGTACTGTGTACTGGAGGCTACCGCCCTACTTGCACCCCTGACTGATCAGTTGCAGGATTATGGCCCAGTCCTTGCTCACCCATCTCTCCCCATAAGACGTTTCAAATGCTAGTACTAGAACCCCCCGATCTTATAGGCTGGGAATGGAAAGACTGAGAAGAACCTGTGTCTTTTGTTGTCTTTCTTCCTCCAACCTGCTGTGCACCCTTGCAGGCATAGGCACAAGTTAGTTCAAAAGTTTATGTGGCTTTTTTGCAATCATTGTTTTGACTCAGCAAGTTCAATCAAGAAAGCCTCTAATGACCTTCCATAGGCATTTCGTTGGATGTCATGGTGGATAGATGTTGTTTCACTCACCACCTGCACCATGTTCTTGATATTTGACCAGGTGACTTAAATATGATAGCGGCAGTTGTGATTTTCATATGTGCATTGTCCAGATCCAAGACAGATGAATAAGGTATTTTTGAAAAGACAGGTTTTTGTACAATCTAAACTATCCATTTATGGTAGAGACAAGAAGATATTCTTGAGTGTCAGAATATTTGCCAATGCACGCTCATTTTATAAATGAATATAAGGACATCCAGGGCATGTGCTTTTTATAATTTATGGGTGCTGATAATCAGGAATTTGAAAGGTCTTTATGCTCAACCAGTGTTCATTACTGAACACTTGGTGGTAAATATGTTGCCATTCTAACAGAATATTTAAAAAAACACTGGTGTCAAAGACTCCGTCATTATATGAGAAATAGAATAACTTTGGTCTGTATCTTGAATTTTGTCAGAGAGCTGTTGTGTGCAGATTCAAAGAACTCCATTACTGACAGGTTGTGAGTATGCTGTTCTCACTGAAGTGAGGAGAACAATTACATTATTTTATTTTATATACATCTGACACATGAGAAATTAGAGCTTGCTATTAGCTGCAGCCTGACGCTCTCTATTCTACTGAGCATTCACAGAGCATTCCAGTCTGGAGGGTGACTTTTTGATTCTGCAACCACCTTACACAATAATTAGAGCCACTCTACACAGATAGGAGGATGAATGCGTTCCCACTATACGTTTCTTGAATGCAACATGGAGTTGAAAACCAGATTCTGCACTGCAAACCCATCCATCCTAAAAATGTGTGGAACATTGCATCCTAATCATTAGGGCCCTACCAAATTCATGGTCCATTTTGGTCAATTTCAGTCATAGGATTTTTAAAATAGTAAATTTCATGATTTCAGCTATTTAAATCTAAAATTTCATGGTGTTGGAAATGTAGGGGTCCTGACCCAAAAAGGAGTTGGAAGGGGGGGGCGTCACAAGGTTATTGTAGGGTGAGTTGTGGTACTGTCATCCTTACTTCTGCACGCAGCGGCCCTGCCTTCAGAGCTGGGCAGTTGGAGAGCAGCGGCTGCAGGTGGGGAGCCCAGCTCTGAAGGCAGAGCTGCCACCAGCAGCAGCGCAGAAGTAAGGATGCCATGGTATGGTATTGCTACCCTTTACCTCTGTGCTGCTGCTGGTGGGGTGCTGCCTTCAGAGCTGGGTGCCTGGCCAACAGCTGCTGCTCTCCGGTCACCCAGCTCTGAAGGCAGTGCAGAAGTAAAAGTGGCAATACCACAACCCACCTAAAATAAGCTGGTGGACACACACCCGCAACTCCCTTTGGGTCAATTTGAGAAACTCTGGTCTCCCCCGTGAAATCTGTACAGTGTAAAAAACCAGATTTCACAGGGGGAGACCAGATTTCATGGTCTGTAACCGTTTTTCATGGCTGTGAATTTGGAAGGGCCCTACTAATCTTTTTAATGGCATGTCAAATTATAAAGATTTTGATCCTAAAAAACATGAAGATCTAAATTTGTGAGCAATCTTTACTGGTCCTTGTATGTGGCTATTAGTACATTTCTGGAAGGCCTTGATATTGGTGAGTGGTGGAAAAGAAGATTGCGCTTAACCAGTATTTGGCTGTCTCATAGTTTTGTGCAAGTGAAACATTGTTTCTCATATCTGAAGACATTGTAAGAGCTACTAGACACTCCTAGGAAGTATTAACTTGATTGGCAATCAGTATGGTTATAATGTACTCTGTGAGGAAGCCAGATTATGTCAATGCTCTTCCCTTTCCACAAATACAGGGCTTGATCTTGTGAGGTGCAGAGCCCCTCCTGGTAAATGCTGAGCTCACTCAGCTTCCTGGATCAGAGTGATGATTGACCTGGGGGCCCTCGGTAACACACAGGATCAAGCCCAAAGGCTCAGGCATTACAATTACCCCTGCACATTTCCAGTATACTTTTTGTGAATCTTTTCATGACGCAGCAATTATACATACATTTTTACTTTGCTAGCACAGTTTTGTCATGAGGCGGTGTTTACCCAAGATGTTCAGTGGTATAAATTGCACATCTATGAAATAGTCTGAAAGCAAGGCCCCTTGCATTCTGTAAAATCTTTGACTCTGGAATTGTAGAAATGTATCATGGATAGTTTATGACAAATCTTAGGTTTTCTACCTAGTTTTAAATCTCTCCTCAGTTGCTTTATCTCCCTGTTGTTCATGTTCACAGCAAACAGCTGCTCTCTGAGACTGGCAGATGATGTGCCACAGACTATCCTGCTTACAGTAGTGCCTTAGAAAAGGTGCTTCTGAAGAGCAAGGGTGATAGCCACTGCCAAGTGTTTAATCTTTTGGAAAGTCACACTGCACAGCTTATGTCCTTAGTACTTTAATAAACTTGGCTCCATTTAATGAAAGTATTTAATAGCTGGCATTATCTGTAAATATGGAGCAATTCTTTTTCCTGGAGACTGGCAAAAGCAGAGGGTTCATATTTAGCATTCATTAAAGGCTTTTCCATCCTTAAATCATTTGCTTCTCAGAACAGTGAAGCAGAAGGTCTGAGGCTGAGTACCCAGATCACTCAAGAAGTGCTTATATATGACACTTAAAATAACCAATGGAAGCATAGGGTATGCTGTCTGAATTCCAAGTTTTGTGGTGGTTGTCTCATAATTATGTTTCAGAATCCCCACTGAAGCTCAAATTGTTCCCTTAATTCAAGCAATTTGATAATTAACCATATGTGATGTAGCAAAATACATGCAATTAAAAATCATAATGAGGGCTACAAGATTTTGTTTAAAGTTGATAAAACTCCACCAAAGCAAACATTTCAGATTGTGTTTGATAGAATTTAAATGCCAGATCCTCAGTTGGTGTAAACTGGGGTAACTCCACTAACTTCAGTGAAGCAGTGCCAGTTTACAGGAGTGGCGGGATCTGGCCCTAAATTTCTACAGCATTAAAAACTGGACAGGGGGCAGTAGATCCTGACGATCTCTCAAGCTCAACAAAGATTCATTCCTTGGATCATGGAGCCTCAAAGGGGACCAATTTTTATATGATTCAAAAGAACAATCTGCTGTGATTTACTCTTTGCGATTTTTAGATGTAGTGATTACAATAGCCGTTTCATTCATTACACTGCAGTTTTCTATCTATTCAAAAAAGAAACTTTCTAAATCATACCTAGCAAGCAGAACCTCAGGAAGAAAACAGTTTATCATCATAGTTCCCCCTCACATTAGGGAAAAAATCCCTGCGTCATTTATTCTTCTGAAAAGGGGCATAGTACAGTTGTTCCTTTTATTTTTGCAAGCAGCTTATGAGCAAATGAAATGAAGATGCTAGTCAGACATCAGGCCCTGTTTCAACAGTCCATCCTTATTTAGCAAAGCACATAAGCAGGTGCTTAAATGCTTTGCTGAACTGGGGCACTAGGGTGAAATTCTTCTGGAATACAATTTCAAACTGGTATTTGCTGGACTCAGCTCTTGCTTGGCAGCATATGTGATCCAATCCCTCTTACCATCTTAAAAAGTAGATTTGTCAGAGTTTATGCAGAAACACTCTCACTTGGCTTCGAAATGTTTAATAAAGGTCCTATGGAGTGTGAGTTAAAAGGCAGTGGACAGGCATTCTGGAAAACAAATGAGAATAAGGTAGCATTGTGCTGGATGACTCATATCTTTGAAATCTAGGTGTTGTTGTTTTTTAAGTTAACAGCATTACCCTGCAAGACACAAATGAATAAATAGCATTCTGCAAAATAGGTTGACAGTCTTTTGACTGTCATTTTTCAATGGCTTTCAGTATTAAATCCAGGACACTCTTTCAAAGTAGTCACAATGAAGACTTTGATGGCTAACTATTCATTTAAAAACAAAATTGGCAGTAAAGAGATCCAGTCCGTTTTAAGCTTTAACAGCACTTATCCTAATTTTGTTAAAGTGACTTTTTGCTGTAGCTTAATTAAATGATTGATAAGTGAAAGACCATTGAGAAATTGGCAGCTACTGAGATATGAGAAGACACAAAACAACCATTCAAGAAGCCTCAGAAATGTCGTGTGTGTGGTAGAGAAAGGTGGGGTCAGGCATCCCAGTTTATATGTTTGGACACTTTTAAAACATTATCCAATCCTTGCATTTTTAATAGTACAACTGTTTGGTGGAATTTGATTGTGCGGCAGCCATTTGGACAGAGTTTCTGCACCTGTGTATAATAAGAAATGCATGTATTGATGCTTTATTGGCTGAAAGGGACTGAAGGTACACTTGTTTGCTATAAAAGGCAATGCAGCAAATAATTGTGCTGTCACTTTATCCTCAAAAATGTGAAATTGACTTTTAGGATGCATTCTCAAGCAGAAGCTTTCAGTAGTGACTTCTTGCTGCATATTAGTAAAGGAACACAAATATCATAGCAATGATCCATGACTGCTAGGAGCAATTCCCACTTACTCATGAAGGCTAAATTTGGCACAACTCACACCAGTGCTCTCTGCCCAATATTCACATTCCCTCTTTGAATCTTTGGGATTTCTCCATTTCACTATCCTTCAGATGATCCCAGTCTGAATTTTGTTATCAATAACTTTGTTTGTAGATATATTGTATGTATCTACTAATACAGATGGTATAAAATGCAGTATGTGTTTGTACATGAGTACCAAAGAGACCTTTACAATGTGCATGGCTTTCAAGACCTACTGTCATTAACTCAGCAACAAAATACAAACATGGTAAAGATGATGAACCCCAGTTTTAGTTTGACCATATCCCTTCCCCTCTCCCAAGATTTACTTTCTATTTCCTTCCTTCTCTGTCTTTGATTCAAACCTGTAGGGTCTTTTCACTTTTTTTTTTTTTGTTTGTTTTGGTCATTAGGAATACCTGACTAGAATGATCACAACACAGTGTAATCTGAATCTGGTTGTGCTATTTTCAAGATGATTAATTTAGATCTCAAATAAAAATGTGTTAACTTTGGTTGCTCAATTATTCTACGCTTATAAAAAACCAGTTATGAAAGGACATCCTAGCTACAGAATTTAAGCACATCAAAAAGTGGAAATTCTCTTTTAAGACTGGCAGTGAATATAACACTCAGAGCAGAAGCAGTCTGTACAGATAATATGGAAACTTTACAAAATTTTAACCCCGTGCTTTCAGTTACACATAACTTTCTAAAACGCTTACCTTTTGGACTCATATTTTCTAAACTTGGATTGTGCACAAAGCCAAAGCAAAGATGATTCAATAGTTATTTTTTCCCCACTCTTCTCGTTCTCAAAAAAAAAAAAAAAAAAAAAAACCCTCCCCTACTATATAACGATTTTAAAAAATTCTTGCCTCTCTATTTTTGGGCTACTCTCTGCCATCACTCTTGTTGGATATAAAGTTGAAATTTCTCATGGAACTATCCCTCATTGAGGAAAAAATGCCTTTGTGTATTTGAGTGAAAGTTGAACTCGATCTGACTGAATATGGCCCTTTGAAAATAGCATACTGCAAATACACAGAACATTTTACACTGGGCTTTATGTTAAATTCGTACAGAGTGCACAGAAGGCTGTGGTGCACCTAAAGTTTGCAGGAGAGGGGCTTCCTACTGACAACTACCTAAAATATGTTGATCCAGTGGAGTCTAGCCAACAAACTTGCAACTGTGTATGAAAAATGCCATAATCTGGAACTATTTGGCTTGATGCTACCCGGCAGTAACAAATACTATACATACACTTATGCTGTTCTGAATACATCCAGTAGACAGCTGTGGTGACACAGATGCATTAACCAGTGTGTTACAAATAACAGTCTACATTTTTTCATAATTGCCCTTATACACTATTAACTATTAAGGAAAAAATATTGTAAGTTGTTGATTCAACAGATTTTAATATTGTGGCCCCCATAGATCCTTCCAAAGACAACTGCCCTTTCTAACCTCCCAATGTCAAGTTCACACCTCCCCTGTGGCAATTAGAATGTTTGATTGCATGAAAAATTAATATTAGGACATTAGTAGTGAAACAAGAGGGAAAATACTTGAATGAGGCTGCTTTGTTACTTCCCCCATGTTTTATGTTTGCTGTTATTTCTTGTAACCGATGTAAGACTGTTTGTTTTTTATCGGCACTGAAACTCCTCTGCTTGCTTGAAGCCCCCACAGCTCTAATCTGTCCAGGTCACTTTGCAGTTCAGTTCTGTCCTTCTGTTTGTTCACTACCCATCCAATTCAACATCATAAAACTCATTGCAATTGACTTAACAGCAAACACCTGACAAAGAAAGGCATGAAGGAGCCAAAGCAGTTTACAGAGAAGTTCTTATGTTTTCATTTTAGTTTGGTGGTCCTAAAAGACTGGGCTAGGCTCTGATGAGCAGGAAGTTCCACCAGTGAGATAGGAGAAGCTTCTACTGTCTGAGACCCACTCATAAGTTGCATGTGGTTAAATTATATATTAGAGGCCAGATAGTAGCCATAAATCTGGCAGATCTACCATATGAGGAGTCTCCCTACCCAGAGGATTCTTGGTGGGGGTATAGAGACAACCATCATAATAGCTCCTACACCTGCCTTCCCAATCCCAGTGAAAGGGGCATGGCTAAGGCCTCAGTAATTCCTGACTATTGGAATAGCCCTTTTAGGGTCAGATGCAATGGGGCTTAGTTTCGAGTAGCCATGATTCTGCTCTGACATATCCTGGAGACCAGACTAGCCGGGCTCTGAGTAGCCTCAGAATCAGCTGAGCCAAAAAAGTGGCCTCAGGATCAGCTGAGCTAAAAAGCCATTTGTGGACCCATCCTTCCAGTCTTGCACAGAACACACCACAGCCAGGGCCGGCTCCAGGCACCAGCCAACCAAGCACGTGCTTGGGGCGGCACCTTGTAAGGGGCGGCCAATGTTGGGGTGGCGGGGCGGCACTCGGGTATTTTTTTTTTTTTTGGTTCGGCGGGGTGGCGCTCGGGGTTTTTTTTTGTTGTTGTTGTTTTTGGTTCAGCGGGGCGGCGCTCGGGGGAGGTTGTTTTTGGTTCGGCGGGGCAGCGCTCGGTGGGGGTGTTTTTGGTTCGGCGGGACGGCACTCGGAGGGCGGTTGGTTTTGGCTCAGCGGGGCGGCGCTGGGGAGGGTTGTTTTTGGTTCAGTGGGGCAGCGCTGTGTTTTTGTTTTTGGTTCGGCGGGGCGGCGCTCGCGGGGGGGTTGTTTTTGGTTCGGTGGGGTGGCGCTGCGGGGAGGGGGGGGGGTGGGTTGGGCCCGGGGGGGGGGGGGGGGGGGGGGGGGGGGGGGGTTGGTTCGGCCCTAACCACAGCTGCACTAGCGGATCTGGGCCTATGTATTTTTTAGTCATAAATATAAAAAAGAAAAGATTCCTGAACTTAAAAAGAGGTTTAAGATGAGAAATCTTTACTTAACTAAAACTCGTAAATGGTTTTCATCGCATACTTTGAACATAGTCATGAAAAGAAATTCTACTCTTCCATCCAAGCCTCACACAGACTTTTAGGCCAATGGATATTTCCCCAAAACACTTAAGTGCTAAAAATAAAATTTACAATGCAAACCGGGTTATGGCCTTCCCCATAACTGTGCTATTGTGAAAACTATTATTATTTATTGATTGTAGTACAATAGCACTAAGATGTTCCAGCTGCAATCAGGCCTCACTATGCTTGATACGGTACAAACACATAGGAAGAGATAGTCCTTGTTTGTGCGAGAATATGTAGGGCACTACTTGGTTCCTGGTGAATAATTCCAGCTGAGCTTTTCTCCCCTCTTGCATGGATGATCTGGTGAACTCCTGTAAGAATGGCTGCTTTACAGATGAAGGGGAGAGAATACCTTTGAAAAGGGAAGGATCCCCACCCAGAGGTTATTGTACTGTTGAGCGTCAAGCTGTGACTATTTTGTGTTTACTTTCTGGTTAGGTTAATTTATTTTATTTTAGTGATAGCCTTTAAGGAAAAGATCTTGCTGACTGACTTTTTCTCCCCCAAGAGTTATTCTGACTGCTTATATCTTATTTGAACCTAACTGCAATATTTGGATTTGAGTTTGTGTTTGTTTTTATATCAAAATCTTTCCTTGGTGCTTGACATTTATGTACCTCATATTAAACATACCTAAAAAATTCCTTGTTTTTCTCCTTCTGATGCTCTGTAGTGTGCTGAAGTGGGTTGGTTGCTCAGATTCAGCTTTAATTTGAAGTTGTGTGCTAAAAGCCAAATCTCAAAAAAGCTGCCCATCCTAATTGTTGTATATGTAGACAGACTAGAAGCTTTCCTCATTTGTTGTGTTGCTCAATGCCACATAATTTTGTGATTCGTATATATATATAACCTGTACTTTGAAAAAATCCCAATCATTTTTAGAAAACTTGCCCATCGCCTCTCAGCACTAAACTAACAGTGTGTGTACTGAGAGATAAGTGGTTCTAATGATAAAGAGTCAAGCTGCCACTTATCTGAAGTATATACTGTCTTCCAAGGCAATTCCCCCATTTCAAAAGTTTATAATCTCAAAAAGCTCTAAATACCAGTCATTAGACCTCTGATCTTCTCCACAGTTCCCTGTAGCTGTTTTGTAAATACACACAGTAGCAGATGGAAAATGCTGTCTTAAAGCCTGGGCTGTTCCATTATTTGGAAAGGCACCGCCTTTGAAGTACCCCAGGAAGTCAAAATGTGGTTTGTCAAAGGTTCAGAAAACTCTCTAAACCAGCAGTCCCATATGGCATGGCAGTTTGTTACACATGACGATTTTTTTCCACAACAGAGGAAAGAGTTGTAGAGAGGGCTCAGGTTAGTGCTAAAGGGCCATTTTCTCCTTTAATTTACCACAGCGAAAATCAAGAGTAACTCCATGGCGTTGCTTTGATTTTACATCAATATTATTATTGAGAACAGAAGCTGGCCCAATTCCTTTTATTCCCAAATGATCAATTTACTCCATTTCTCTAACTTCCTTACTAGTGATGCCTCTTACCTTTAGCCAAAGAGAACAGATGAGCAGGCCGGGTAATGCCTGGAGTTCTGTACCTGTAGCGTAAGGCTCAACTCTGCTTTTACTGAGGTCAGTGAGAGCAGGATCAGGGCCTCAACTGGCATGGGAGGCGGTCCGCTGTCCGAATTGGCTCAGCCTTCTCATCACACCCAAATATAAAGGCATAATATCTCTGTTACAACTAGCCTCATCATCACTTCCAAACTTGGCTCTTTCATTCCTGAAGCATCTCTACACCCGAAGCCAATTTTTTTAGGCCAGCTAGAACCTAACTTATGTATTTGCTGTTTCCCTTGCTTGTAATGACAGTTTTTGGACACCCAATTTGAGACCCTGAGGGCCCACTTTTCAGAAGTGATGTGTGTCCTCAGTTCCAGTTAAAGTCAACAGAAGCTATAAGTGTCCCAGGAACTGTAAAAATCAGGCCTAAAGTGTCTCAAGCTGGGCTTCCAACATCAGAGGCTATTTTTGACAATTTTGACCTACATTTAAGGCTACTTTGGCTTTGGAAGCCAAATTTGATTCCTATGGAGAAACTACACTAGAAGCACAAGCTAAATTTCTGGAAGCTGAGTTTAGTTCCCAATGAGAATATTCTTTTTTTAGAAAAAGTCCTAGATGGAAAGTTCAAAGACTTTCTGTCTCTAATCTATGTATGCTATTGAACTGTCTCCTATCACCTGGGCATCTTTTGCTGGTGTCTTGATGAACGGCAATCAGGGCCGTCCCTAGCCATTTTGGTGCCCTATGCAGCCCGCCCTGCCCCAGCGGGGGGTTGGCCCCAGGCCTCCACGGGGGGGCAGGAGCAGGCTGGGGGGACAGGGAGGAAACTGCACCCCAGCACGAGCCAGCGAAGCGGGTTGGGGCTGGGTCGCTCCACTTCCTGCTGCCCGGGGAGTGCAGGGCAGGCCTGACCCCACACTCACGGGGCAGCAAGAAGTGGAGAGACCCGGCCCCAGCCCACTCCACTTTGCTCCCCTGGCTCCCAGCCTTGGGACTTGGGGGAGTTGGGGGGAACTGCCCCCCAGCACTCACCAGAAGCACAGCTGGGAGGCAGCGGCATGGAGCGGGCTGGGGCCGGGTCGCTCCACTTACCGCCGCCTGGTGAGTGCAGGCCCGACCCCTGCTGCAGTCCTCAGGGGAAGGGGTGGAGTGGGGGCGGAGCAGGGGTGGGAAGAGGGAAGGTGGGGGCAAAGCAGGGGCAGGGCCATGGGGAAGAGGCAGAACACGGGCTGGAGCAGCACACAGCTGTGTAGGGCACCAGGAAATTTGGGACTATGCAGCTGCGTACTTTGCATATGGGTAAGGATGGCCCTGAGGGCAATGCTCTCACTGGCAGAAAAATAGAGTTTGGAAAATGTACATGAAAGTTGTAACTGGAGGAGTGTCAGAGAGGATGGAAGAATAAACAGCTACATATTAACATGCAGACAATACTCAGAGCTATTTTGAATTTGACATTTGACTCTTTTCTTGAAATAATTAAATCTATCGTTGTTCCTAGTAGGTGGTGAGCCAATGGGGTAGCCTCAAATGTTTTATTCCCAGGAAATGTTGCACTTTAATCATTTTATTCAATAACCCTGGGACAAGGAAAGAGTAATCACCAAAGTCTGGAAGAACAAGAGTTATTATTTCTAGGGTCATTGAGCTCAAGTATTACCTGACCCTAGGCAAAGTAACCCAGGCTCATCACAGGAGATTAATCTCATTAAAATAGGATTTCTCCAACCTTCAACTTGATGTTGCTGTATTATTGCAACCAAGATGCATGATATATTAAGTGGGGTTGGGTGTGAGAGGGGGAGTCTCATATATCATTTTGATGAAGCTTGACCATTTTTTATTAGCTCAAGCTCAGAAACTGAAACCAAATGCTGGTGACAAATTGGAAAGTTTTGTGAGAAAACTCTGACAAAGAACTACCATCGAAGTAGTTTATTCCAGATTTGTGGAAATCTTTTCCTTATTTAGGTGCCAATCCTGCAAACACTTATGCATGTGCTTAACTTTAAGTGGACGAGAGAGTACTCCCATTGACTTCAATAGGACCACTCTTGTTCTTTAAGGTAAGCCCATGCAAAGTGTTTGCAGAATTCAGGCCTTAATTTTGATTTTTCTTGTTTTTCTATTTTTTACCTGCTTCTGTTTCCTGTATTAACTTGAGTTTTTATCCTATAATATGTAACAATATGAGGTCAGCTTGCAATGACCTTTATCTTGTTTGCTTGGACTTCACAATGAAAAAAGAGTGTAAACCATTTCAATCAGTCTTTCCTTTAAGCAACTTCAGTCTTCTCCAGCCTTCCTGCACCAGCAGCATGTTTGGCCTCTGTTAGCCAGAGATGGAAGAAGTCACTTTTGGGAACTGCTACTGTCTGTTATGGTTATGAACACTAGAGTCTAGAATGACCCCAAAGCCCTTTCAGCACCAGGATCATTGTCTAAAATTTTCCCAACGTTCTATGGGATTTACGCATTTGTTTAGGTGTTTTGCTGAATAGGGCTGGGCTTATGTATAGTGCTTAAAGTTAAGCATGTACTTTGCTGAACTAGGACCCAGATCCCTTAGAGGGGACAGTCCATACAGTCTCAGGGACCCCTCTCCACACAGCTATGGGCATCTGCCCCTTTGTGCCCAGCAGACCCTAGATATAGACTCAACTGGGAGGACGGAGGCAAAACCTTCTATGTAATAGGCTCTGGCACACTCTCCCAACGAAAACTGAAGAGTCCTATTTTCATCATTGTCAGTTTCCCTTATAAGGCCTACCTCCCTGCCTAGCACTACCCAAAGAACTAGGGCAGAAGGAAATCCTACTGCATGCAAACTATAGGTAGCACCACAAATAAAGAGTAGGGTGGAGAATTTGCCTGCCCTTTTGGATATCTCTTTCTTGTAATATTTGCCCAGCACCTAGATAATACTCTGCTAGGCACGTTAGAGATGAAGATAGACCTGAGCTGCTATAATGAAATAAAATTAAATGGAGGGAACAATCTTTTAAAATACAAATATAAAATAAAAATGTGCACTTCTAGCAAACTTCAAGTCATTTCAAAAAACAGAAAATGGGCTTCTCCCAGGAGATACTGGGTCTCAACTGCCATTGGAGGCAGTCATTTACAGTAAGGATGCTCAACATCTCACAAGAATCCCATCTTGTGATGGGATTCATCCTATGCAAACACAAGTCAGGAGGTGGGCTGTTTCTTTCTTTGGTTTTGGATGGTTGGGTATTTCTGTTTGTTTGTTTGTTTTGTACCTTGCATTATTTCATTGTTTCCTATTTGTGTCTTTATTTATACGACTACTGTCCTTCCCATGCCGCTGCTTTTGGATTATCTCTCTGACATAAGTGTTCTGTTCTTCAAAGGTCAGAGAGGGGTCTTCTGTAGGGCAATTAGCTTCTTGTAACTCAAGTGGCCTCCCTCAAGTTTTTCCTTAAAAATCACTTCCCCTCATCCTTCCATTTCCAATGAAGTCTAGTTCTGTCTGTTCTGATCCTCATATCCGATCTCTGATAGTTTGCATGGTCTCTGCCTTAATTTGATTATTATAAGATCCTCTGGGCATAGACCTTTTCCTTATTCTGTGCTTGTAAAGTGCCAAGGACTCGGCTCTTAGACTATGGAGATAAATCAAAGGGAAAAAAGTTTCCACCAGCTATGGGTTATGATGTTTCAGGTGGGTGAAACAGTTCAGTTCCAGGCTAGTTGCAGATACTAAGCCATTCCTTTAGCATTATATATTTTGTGTTGCTTTTATGTGGCACAATTGACTGCAACTACTGCAGGGACTTTTTGTCACTGGATTACTTTATTGAGATGCTTAATCCATAAGAGACTCTGTGCAATATGATATGCGGGTATGTCTTAGAGGTAATAATATTGTATTGATGTTTTACTACAGTGTTAACCCTGAGCTTGATGAGATATTACAAACAGTATTTATCTTATATTGTATTGCTGATATGCATTCTCTTGCTTGGAGCTATCTTGACAAAGTGGTGGCTGATACTGGATAGAAAGCATTGTACTTCTTTTGCCTACAATATTTATGTTGCTCTCATTTTCCATTTTTGTTGTTTCTTCACTAGTTCGGCTTTGTTGCTTCCCTCTCCACAAAATGGAGGATTGAGATACAGGATGTGACATGCCCTTGTATTAGTGAGACATTTCTTGCTGTATGGTTATGATTTTCATCTCTTATCCTTGGAGCTGCATCTGTAGAAATGCAGTGATCTTCAATGCTCCAGTTATTATAACCTTTTCCTTCATGCTGTCTAACACAATAAAACAATAATAAAATCAATGTTTCTTCTAAAGAACAACTTTATATATTTTATATTTGAATTTCATATAATTTCCCAAATAATGTGTATTTCAAGCCACCACTCCCATGTTGTGTATATTGGGTCCACTTTATTTTTTGAACTGGCCAATACAAATGAGCCTAAATTATCTGAATACCAATGGAGGAGACAAGAGAGGATTGAATACGTTTGGATAATTGTGATTTTAGATGATCAGTGGAATTTTCAATGTGCTTAACAGATGTTTGGGTTTGTGACCCTGTTTTGTATAATAGGAAGTTTTGGATAACTGAGCTTCCGACAGTTAAGGTGGAACTGTATATTCAGAGATTGTGAAAATTGGGATAGAACTGCTATATCATATAGGCAATTACAATGCTCAAAACAATGCCTGGCATAGAGCACTGTATTGTCGTAAAATAAATATCTATGGCATGCAGCAAAGTTATTGATGGGCAAATGCAATAATATCTTACATTTTATATATTGTGCCTTTCATGGTAAAGTTTTCACAAATTACATAAACAGTGGTGACCACTGAAATGCAGCCATCTCTGGGAGGGTGGCAGCATCAATCACCTTGCTGTACCTAATATAACAATAGCAAGGAGGGAAATTTCAGACACACACACGCACACACACAAAAGCCTCTATTGTATAAACATTATCTTTAGTTGGGGATTGGTCCTGCTTTGAGCAGGGGGTTGGACTTCCAACCCTAATATTCTATGATTCTATGATCTGGCACCTTTAATGGCCACCTCATACATATTGAACTATTACTAAAGTCTCCCCTAAAGCATCCCTCCTCCCCCCGCAGTATGCCATTTAACTATATTGGAGGTGGTAAGCTGATCTATAGGGCTTTCCTTGTGTCTGAACCTTCCTGCAACACGGTCTTCTCGAGGTGGTTCTCCATTTATTTATAATTACATTAAGGTGGTCCTTTGATAACTTATCATTTTAAACCTGAGTATGGATCATGATTTTTGTTCAAAAACATATAGATTTTTGACCATTGACTGAATTCAAAGTAGCTGCTAAAGAACTTAGAGAGAACCGTTCTAGCAATACAACCAGTGTAGAATGCACTTTCATAGTTCCGTATGAGAGCTCTTCAATTGCAAGCTTCCTTGACACAACAAAGAAAACATGGTTGTGTGCTTGTATTTGTGATTATAAAAATGTTATGTAAATTCATATGCCAAATAGGACCAGCCCTTCAGTTCCTGCAAATTTGCCAAAGCAGCTCCCGTTGCCTCAAAATTTGGGTATCCCATTCTAGCTTCTGTAACAACCTATTATCCTCGTGGAGGAAAAGTAGCCATGGAGGTGAATTTAAACTGACTAGGGTTCCATGTACTGCAGATATTCTAAAATCATCTAGAAAGGTGGTCTGCAACACATCACATCCCCTGGGAAGAAAGATCCCAGGATAATCAGTCAGCCCAGGTGAATGCCCATAAGTATTGTGATCACTTACAATCATAGAAATCATAGACATGTAGGACATCTGTCCATCTATGGGTGAGAATACTATGACTGCTCTTTTATTTGATTAAATATTTAAATATCTATAAAATATGTTATAATTATTTATTTAGCTGCACTTTAGTCACCAGTTTTCATGACACTTGACAGAAGCAGATATTGTCCCGCCCCCAAAATGCGTACAATCTAAACAAGACAAACATGGAAAATGGTGACGATGAGCAAGAAAGAAGAAGGAATGAGTGGGATGAAGGAAACAACAAATATGATGTGAAACAAATATTAGTAGTAGAAGTTTCCAAGAAAATAAGGAAGGACTTGTCAGGACCCTAGTATTGAACCCACACCTGCTAGGTCCTTAAAATGGCAGCCTTAGCTGCTGTGTCCTGGCAGTGCATTCAACCACTGCTCCTGGCTATCAGCCTTAGTGCTAAAGGCCCACCGACCCAGGCCCCAGCTTGGCTGGACAGACAGCATTCTCGTTGGGTACCTATGAAGACTCCACCAGGAAGAGGAAGCTGTCTGAGAAATAGACCATTGCTGCTGTTTGCTCCCTATACTGCCCTGCAGCCTCACTTGACCTCGCCTCCCTAAACTGCTGTCCCAGTCCCTTGGATTGAATCTTCTGGCTACTGACCCCTGCAAGAACTCTGACCATTGTCCTGGACTACCTCGTACTGATTGACCTCCTGCTACCTGACCACCAGTGCACACTTCACTATTGCTCTAGATTGGTGCCTCGGCCACCAGGCATTACATGGCTAGAGAGGAGAAGCAAATGGCACTAGAGGAGAGATCAGATGGGCAAACTGACTAGAATGGGCAGGGAGAAAGGATGCTTTTCAATCATGGATGGACCTGATCCAATGCCCTGTGAACTCAATGGAAAGACTCCCAATAAATAGCTTTTAGATTGGGCCCAGGAAGAGGGAGGTTATTCCTGGAAAATGGAAAATAGGTACAAAAATGCAATTGTTGAGGGAGACACAGTGCCTTATCTAAAGCTCTTTTGAAGTCTACGGGGTAGACCTTCCATTGATTTCAGTAGGTGTTGGGTCAGGCCCAAAGGGAGTAGAAGAGGAAATGGCCGACCAACAAGGTAGAAAACAGAGAGAAAAAAGAACTGAGATATAGGCAGGGTGAGAGTTGTGCCGTGCCTTGGAAGTCAAGACAAGAAGTTTAAACTCCGTATGGAAAGAACTTCAATATCGTGCAGTATGTGAGTACCAAACTACAACATAAATGTATGTAGAACCCTGCAGCACACATGAGAGTACAATATACCTTCCTCTCCATACTTGTGTATGTACAGTACATTAAAGAAGACAAACCTCACTGAGGTTTTTTTTAAAGTTTTCAAAGATTACCAGTAAATAAGTGAAATTACATGGATTTTCCCTGCTATAAATTAACACTTAGGAGTTTTTAGGCTAAGATCAAGCATAGTATGAGTTTAATATCTGATGTGATGTGCCTTCTGCAGCCTAACAACTTGCAGGCAGATGAACTTGATGGACTGGAAGTCAGGTCAGGAGCAGGTCCTCCATCCTTAACTCATCTCATCAGGTTCAGGTATAGTGTATCAGTTAGAATAAATTAAAAGATGCTTCCAAGCTGGGATCTTATTTGCCAGTTTTCAGACTGGAAGGCAATTTTCCAGGCAAGCGCTGGCAGATAAAGCTTGGAGAAATGTAATTTAACTGAAGGTAGAAACCTTGAAAGGCTGTTGAAATTTTTACCAGATTGCTAGAATTATTCATTCTCTTTTAAGCTGTGGATGATCCTAACATTTCTAAGTTGAAGTCATCCTCTTCCTCTGCCACAGTGCAAAAGCATATGCCAAACAGTGACCCTCATCCTAAGGCAACAGCTATAGTGTTGTCCACTTTTAAATGGCAGCATAGAATAAGTTTCAATCCTTTTGATCCCATCTCCCAGTAAGGACCATTAGATCTTCACTTGTTACACTTGGCTAGGAGGTAAAGAGTTGGGTGTTTTCCTGCATAGACAGCTCCGAGGCAGTTTTCTCAATCAATTTAAAAGCAATTGTCTTCAACTCTTCCTGCAAAATGAGCAAGATCCATTATGTATGTTTGTTTTTCCGCATGTTGTCCATCCTGTTTTTGTAGTTGCATTACAATTTTGTCAGGTCTCTCTTCCTAATAAAGAGCAAACTGGGAAAACAGACAATTACCCATAATACTTAGATACTTAGATGGGAGGAAAGGTGTTGTATGTTTCCCTTTTTATGTGGTGAGCATGAAAAGGAAGATTAGCTCTAAATTATATATTAATGTAATCTCTCTGATCCATTTTGGAGGGACAGTTGTCTCAAATAGTGGAAAAACTTGCTCTGATTTCAAAGTTAAACCCCGTGTTACAGACACTGGTCACTTCTGGGGGTTTGAAGGAAAAATAATATAGATAATTAAAATACCTGACTTTGAAAAGTGGCTATTCTGCTTGTGGTTTGGTTATGTTTTGCAACTATTCATAAGGATTTTGGCTACAGAATGTATGTACACAACAGATGGAAGGAATCACATGGACTTTGTTAATGTATCTCATACTTTGTTGACTCTGGGAATGCCCCTAGGATCATCACAATTTAGAATACCTCAGTACTTTATGACAGAGTGGGAAATTGTACTGGACGAGGATCTGGCTCTTTCTTTCATTAGAAGTGACAGCACTATACCACTATCTTTTAGCAGTTTGGAGGAGATAAGTGATGTCTCCCTAATGGCAATAAGAGCAAAGCTTTTAACTTGTGTACTAGCTGGCTGTTTGAATTTCAAAATTACCTGGCCCTGACTGAGGTTATTTAGAAGTTACAAAAGAATTGGAATATTTATCTACAACATGGTGCCTTCATATTGCTCTCCAAGTGATAAGATAAAGATGAAGTAATACAAATATGACCTGCTAGACCCTGAGCTGGTGTAAAGAGACCTTCAGTGAACCATTGAAGTAAATGGAGCTGTGGCCATTTACACCAGACAAGGATCTGGCCTGACATTGGTATCTATGAGCCCAATTGTGAATGACTACACTCCATCAGCATGAAGGGCTGGGTAGCAACAAGCTACCGGACCCTAGACTCTCAGAAGAGTAAAAAAGTGCACCCCTACCTTATGGATTCCTGCCCTGCATCATCAGGATTCTGTTTGCAGAAGAGGTGCTCCCAGCATCTCTGCTAATCCCAAGGCAGGATCTGGCTCATTGGGGTAATATTTTAATGTATAGCACTGCTTCCGTCTTAAAGACAAACGATCGTTTTGTGACTACATAGAAAACAAACTCAAAATAGGTTTTAAAATTTTCAGTTTGGGAAATAGGATGCTAGCATTTAATGGAAATGTTCTGCACCATCAATCAACAACCATATCATGTTTGTATTAAGTCAGGGCTAAAAGGTGACTCAGACTACATGTGCAGGGCAGTAAGAAACAGCATCCTCCCTTACATCTCTACTCAGGCAACCTGGTCTAGGTACATAGGAATAAATGGGGCTGTACTTCCTCCTTGGAGCAAATGAGGAAAGAGAGGTGGGGAACAAGCGCAGACTTGGCTCCGCTCCCCTCTTTCCTGGCCAGTGGTTGAGCCAGTGTAGGGCTGTAATAATTTGCTGCTGGTGTAGGTCAACAGTCAATTACTACCCTAGGAGCAAGGAGGAAGCAAGGATGGAAGTGTTATCAGTAGGTAAGTCGCACTGCCTCCTGGGGTGGTGCAGCCATTGCTCATGGCTGTGCCTAAAGCTACATTCTAGCCCTTTGATAGAATCATCCTGCCCAACTTTACATTGTTCTTTAACATTTCTAATGGAGACCAAATTTTTAGAAAGCTAACAAGAAATTGGATTTAAGAATAAAACACAGATTTTTCTCAGCATGAATTCTTATTGTGGAGCCCTTAAGTCTATGGTGTCCATTCTGTCATTTCCATCACTAACAAAATGCCATTACAAATTCAAAAGGATTTGCAAATGAAAATTGGTATTTTTGTTAAGCCTGAGTTCTGGCAGTATAACTGAGGCAAATGGGGTTTGTTGTTGTGTTTTTTTTTTTTGTTTATTTGTTTTGTTTTGTTTTTGTTTGGTTTGTTTTTTTTGCAAAAAGTGCTAAATACTGGTTTTGAACGCCTGCTGGAAAGCACTTTGCACAGCACACTAATAAAGCGTAAATGCAATATTCATTTAGCATCTGCCCTTTAGAGCATTTTAAAAATACTAATGATATATCATTATACTTTAAAACAACAAAAAAAGCAAAAAGCTCTTTGGGGAAATGATATAGGGGCATCGTATACTGCTCGGTGGTGGCACAGCGATGAATTATAGAGCTGTCAGATACTCAGAATTGAAATGACAGCCCTTTAAACTTAGAATGCTTATAAAAGTGCATCAGTTTTAGCTTCAGGAAGATAGATTCTATGTCCCCTGTTTCTGGGGAGATGTTTAAATGAAGGCACTGAGATTCAATAGTGAGGTACATAAAATATAAACTTTATGGATTGTGTCTGCACTCTGGGTGAAATTCACTTCCGTGCCAACAGACAGAAACAGATGTAAACTCTACTTTGGGATTTAAGTATTGCATAAGTGACATTTATCCAATGCAAAAGCCTTTTGCTGACCCTTTGCAAAGGAGTGAATTTCACACTGTAGTAGCATTCACATAGCACTGGCTAAACTTTTTATGTTTTGTCCCTGCATTCGCTGAGCTTAATGTAAAATCTGGAATGAATTCTCAGGGGTCATTTCTCCTTTGGCTATTCCGAAGTTTTGATCAGAAATATGGGGCATATTCCTCAGGACCTTACCGAGGAAAGTCAAAGATGGGATATCCATAGGCTCTGGCTTTGTACATCTATTAAAAGGTACAGGGAGAAATTATGAATAAAGTCCAAGTTGTATTAATTATGGAAATGGAAATCATTGCCCTCCTTGCATGCTGAATGATATCCCAAACACTTTGATATCAAATGACATAAAACTCTGCTTTGAAGAGCATTAATTAGAAAACAAATTTCAATGAGACAGTTAAAGGACTGCAACTTGGACAAAAGCAGAATGGTTTGCTTCTTTTCTCACTCACACAGCTAGGCTCTGAGAGAATGCACCACAATGCTGAAAGGATTGGTGGCATATGGAAACGTTATGTTGTCTACACAGAGGAAGTGATCTCTTCATTGTTTATAGCAGAAGTGTAAACTCAGTGGATGGCCCAAATAAGATTTAATTGTCAAAGGTCTGGACATTAAGTATTCCTTAGACTACATGCCCGTGTGGGGACATAAAGGGAAACAATACACATGTAGCCTTTCTTATGTCCCCGTCCCCCTCCAAACTAAAAGGTTTGATGGAAATGGGAAGAAAATCATTTCCTGGCACAGATGTGGCCAACATTTTGTAGGAACGGCCATTTTTACTATATTTCAGCCAAAATTTGGAAAAAAAAAACCAAACCAAAACTGCCAGTTGCCCAAGGTTTCCACTGTTTAACATGCTGAAAATCTCACAAGAGTAGCTTGTGAGATATGGAAGCTGTTCAGTCTGAATCCATACATTTATTTTAGAATGGATTAGCCTTGAACCCTGAACTTTAGCCTAATCCTAAAATAGACGTGGATCCTAACTTTGGGCCTATTCTCCTCTGGTTTACACCAGTATAAATGAGGAGCGACTCTGCTGAAGTCAGCAGAGCTATCCTGGTGTAAAACTGGTCTGAGAGGAAACTCAGACCTGCAGTGTCTCTGGCCCATCTCTGGTTTATTAGTCTGTTATTTATAAAGTGAGTGGTCTTGCTACTGGAAAACTTTTCCAGGGAAAACATATTGCAGCTGTCCAAGGGATAGTTGGTGCAGCAATTTCATGTATTTTGGCTATTTGACTGATGCCTGATGACTCAAATCACAATACAAATGAGTTCTGTGATCTCATCATAGTCTTTTCTCTTCTCCCTCATGCTTGTGATGTCTCAAAACTACCACTTCTATCCAGCAGAAGCCCAGGCCTGAAATAGAAATGGTGTTTTAGGTTTAGCTTTCTCAGAATCTGCCTGCGCTATGCTGGATTCTAGCCAGAGCTGTTAAGTCTCTCAGTTACATGAACATTGAACTCACTCAACAAATTAAAGATAAAATCTCCAGAAGGAATTAATTAAAAAAAACCACACCCTACATCAAAATATGAATTAAATTGACAAAAAGCTTTGGATACTTGGTTCTAGATAGAAAGTAAACCCACTCCCAGAGAACCCTACATACCTGTGGGCACAACACTGTGGTTTCTTTCTTCCCTTTACATCGGAACATTAATGTTGTTGTTTTCGCCCCTGGTATCAACAGAGCTTAGCATGGGAGGAGAGTGGGGTACTGGGATTTATTCTGAACAGAAGTTCAAGAAAACTGGTCTCCTTTTTTTCTCCCCAAGCTTTTGAAAGTCCACTGGGGACCCCTAGTGTTCCTAGGATGCAGAATCATGTATTTGAAGGTTAAGTTTGCAGAAGCCTGTTCCAAGTTGTGTTTTCGATTGTTTAATATTCTTTTAGTATTAGCAACAAACTTTGTTTGATTTTTCTCTCTCTTTTGAGAATTAGGGGTGGAAATATTTCTGGGGAACTCTGAGCACTCCTAAACTCTTGTGTAAAGTATATTTTTGAAGTGCTAAAAGAATAGCACCTGAATGAAAGGAGGTGGTTATGGGTGCAACGAGGCGTCTCTGGATGCAAAATCTTAGTGCCACCAGCACTAATAGAGTAGGATTGCTCCCTCGCCCCTGTACATATGATAGGAACAGCATATTGACATACAGCGACAAAGTCCACAGGAGAAGAAATGATTGAGTGCAATGGAGTATAGTTTGTTTTTCTTACTTAAATCCTTTTTAGATATTGTTAAGTGGTCATCTAAGAAAGAAAAGTTAACAAAATGACTGCAAGATGGCATGGTAATCACTTAACAGAAGCAAAAGCAAATAGCCATCATCAGAGATGTCCAAATGGATCAGAAACTGTTTTAAAAGCTAACAAGTCCCTTTCCCTATGCAAACATCAATGAAAGATTTCTAGGGATTAAGACCTTTGCGACCAGTGATGGTATAGTGGCTCCCAAATACACTCACACATAGCTACCTTTCTCCTTGACAGGAAAAAAAATCCCCTTTTTGCCCTCTGTTGATTTGAAAAAATGGGGCTAGGCCAGGAAGTGGGAGCTGGGGCTGAGCTGTGCTAAGCATTATGCTCCCTGCCAAGAACTGCAGAAAAACTAGCGCGAATGCAGCATAAAGTTAACGTAGCCTAAAGAGATATTAACTCCTCTGTGCACTCTGGGATCTCTCCCCTTCCCTTCCCAAACCAGGTCACATTGCTAAGGTGTGGGCTGCTGGCAGTGCAGGGGTGGTGGCTTTAGGGAAGGTTGTCAGGTGAGTCATTCCACGCTGCTAGGCCCGGATCCAGGGGAAGACATCCTGCAGCTTTTGTTGGCGCTTTTCCTGCTTCTTCTGTGCCCCTACTGGTGTAGTTGAGCAGGCCTGTGGGCGAGAGAGGATGTGCAGACTCCACTTCAAGACAACCGTGGAGTTCTTGTTCCATGCATATGAACCTAAATTCTGAAAATAGTCCAGTTTCAAAACTACCGCAAATTTCCTGAAGCAGTTTTTCTCCATAGTCAAATACCGTTACAAAGGGAAATCCTGTAACTGGATTAATTAAGGTAGGCAACTGCACCAAATTTATGTAAGATTTGGGCTATTATAGCATTACAAATGTGATCAGAATAAACTGCCCCTTATCTTTCACATTCCTGTCACCAAACTGAAGTCAATCAGAATAATTTGCACTTTATAAGTGGCTTTCTACATAATGAAAGTCAATTAAGGTGATTAAACCGGAGTTGTTAACTGCAGGTTTTCTTCTCTAATGCTGTGCTTGATGTGCGTTCTGTACAGTTTTCAAGTTAGTGAAAGTGCATGGAGAGGAAAGGATTTTTTTTTAAGGCAGTTAAATTGCCTCTAATTAGCAACACTGTAGTCAAAACATAATGAGTGGATAATAAATTTATATTTGCATAATGGCAATGCTACCAAAATGTACTTCAGATAAACTGAGTTAGATTATAATTAGAGCTGTGTGCTGGGAAAGATAATCCTTTTAATTGACAACGCAGAATTGATGCCAGTGATAAGGGGATTGGCAGCTGCAAGATAAATCCAGGGTGCAGTTTGCAGGTCAGCACTATGGGAACAGGATAGCACAATTCAGGGTGCACTTCAGAGGACTGTACAATGAGCTATGCGAATAATGGATTTTTCAGTTAACTGGCAATGCTGAAAAATAGGGAAAGAAATAATAATTTGGGGTTGAACCAAAAGGACATTTTTCAAAATTTTTGGCAAACCAAAAAGGTTTTTTTTTAAAAAACAAAGTTGCTTTGGGTCAAACAAAATGTTTGGATTTGACAAAATTGAAACATTTTGTATTGATTTTGACGAGTTTACAATGTTTTTGGTTGATTGTATTTTAAATAAAACTGAAGGAAATTTTGAAACAAAAAGTTGTTTCAAACTGAAAAATCTAAATGTTTAATTTGAAAATGTCAAAGCAAAATATTTTGCTGTTTGGGGATTTTTTGAGGGGGGCGGGCATCTGAAACAGTTTGGTGGAACATACACAAATTGGCAAAACCATTTCAGTGTTACTGAGTCTGCATTTGTTGCTGGAAAAAAGTTTTGGATGAAAAATGTCACCCAACTCTAATAACTGAGCGCTTGTGCAAACGTCCTACGTTTCCTCCACAGGATGAGAAAAACCATAAGGCCAGATGATCACCTTCGATTTATAAGCACTCACACTACCCTTAACATTTGGGCTGTTGAGCGCAACAATATGAAATGAAATATAGTTTAAAATAATGTCTGTGCTGAGTATCTGTTTTATCTTTATTTATCATGTGGTAGAATCAAAGGCTGCAATCTGGATCGGGGGCCCACTGTACTCAGCACAGTACAAACATACAAGAAGTCATGGCCCCTACCCCAGACAGCTTCTAGTCTAATTTAAAACCCATTGTGGCTAGAATTGAGTGAATTCTAGGCAATCTCTGTAATAAAGGTGAGACAAAAAGTTGTGATGAAAAGACACTGGTCTTTATTGCCTGGTGCCAGTCCCTTGACATGGAGCTCACATGGGTCAGGTTTACCTAAGGTTAATACCCAATACTAACTGACTCCAGTGGCTACTGTTCCATCTCCTCTTTATAAAAAAATCAAATGGAAATAAAACACAATTGCAGCCAAACCCAACCAGCACAGACTAACCTGTCAGTAAATACTGCCTCTTTAACTCAATGGCTTTTTCATCACACAGCTACTTGTCCTTAAAATGGTTCCTTCTGCAGAGTGACCAAGATGAATCTTCCCCTAATGCCTGTGACTGGATGGGACATTGTGTTAGTGCTGTCAGCACAGGAGCACTGTCAGAAGCATTTTGTAAGCCCACAAGAAAAAGCTACTGTCTCCCTGAAGAAGTGAGGTTTTTTACCCACGAAAGCTTATGCCCAAATAAATCTGTTTGTCTTTAAGGTGCCACCAGACTCCTTGTTGTTTTCATTTTGTTTAGACATGTCCCACAGCTTCTATAGGTGTGGCCCCCAGAATGGGTATGACATATGACCTGCTTGTGGATGGCATGCTGTTACCTGAGCAGTTTGCCACTTTCTGTTTGTAATCTCTTCCATACAATGGGGATAACCATGGGGCATTCTTGTTGTAGTATTTCTTCTGTCCTAGTTTCCTGATGTATTACTGTTTTGTAACTACTGTACATCAGAAGTAGGTCCTAGGGATTGTGTCCTCCTGTCATACGCTTTGGAACACATGCTCCCACAGGAATGCATTGTAGTTCTCCAGTGGCCTTGGGCCTGCCACACGTAGCAGTATGGAGGATTTCATTCTCTTTGATTTCTTAGCAGACCTGCCAGATGTCACACATTTCCTATAACAAGTGTGAAAAATCGGGACACTTTTTTCAGAGGGGATGTATAGTTACCTATATAAGACAAAGTCCTTAATATCAGGGCATCTGGTCACCCTAATATCATGTGACACTCGTAACTTCAGAGGCTCCACCCCTTCCTCACGTTTGCCTGCTGCACAGCTGGATTCTCATGCAGTGACTCCTCCCAGCCACTAGGGGCCAAAATGGCACCTGCTTTCTGCTTCAACTCTCCCTAGCCACCATGGAACAGCAGCTGGGAAAAGCAGGGAGGCAACAACAGGATAAATGGTGGAGAGGGATCTGCCCTCCCAGCTCAGGCACTGCCACCCTCCGTAGTTGTCAAGCACCCATACACTGTCACCCCAAGTTTCCCCCATCACCACCTCCTTCATCCCTTCTTCCAGATACCCCAGTACCACCAGCAGCTGTCCTGCACCTCCATATGCCCAGTGAGGGGCTCTCACTGTCTGCTTTGGGCAGTGCAATGGAAATAAGCGCCTGACTCCCCTTCTCTTCCATATCTGTGTCCACTGCTCTCGGAGATCTCAGTCTCTTCACGCTCCCACAGCTGCTCTCGGTGACTTGCTCTCATGTGTGAGAAATGCCAGAAATGAGGTTGTTATGCCTTACATTATAATGCTCCCACCGGTATAAGGTTCCTTCATAGTCCTTAACTTGACCTGCTAACACATGTGAAAACTATAAACTGCCTTGTCTTCACTAGGTTTTACACCATGTTAGTTACCACCTGTTAGCTTACGTACAATAAAAACCCTCCCTTTTTCCTAGTGAGGATGCACTCTTAGGAGCCTTTGAAAATCCCATTCATAATAGGATATATTAACCCTTTAAGGCCAGAGGGGGAAATCTTCGGGGGGCAGGCTAACCTGTTTCAAGAGTTTGGGACAGACAGAGACCCCAAGAACAGCAGAGGAATACGTTGAGAGAGAAGAAGTGGTCCCATGGTAACCGTGTCTGGAAAAAACCCAGGCTACTGTTTTCTTTAGCATCTAGGACCAGTATAGGACCAAGACAGGGCTCTCCTCCTTCTCAGCCAAAGAGGACAAGTTCTAGGAAGGAGTACATCATACAATTTCCCTCTTCCGTCATAATGGGGAGAGACAGTGGTAGGAAGAGGTTACCTGCCAACCTCTACATGCCAAGGAAAATGAGACTGAATTGTTTGACTCTGCTTTCATCTCTAAACTGTGGAGGGACATTGAAAAACTGCATCCCAGCAGAGGTGCCTGTAGAGAAACAAACATTGTGAAGGTTTTTGTTTCAAGTTTTGTTTATCTGAGAGACTTTGCTGACAGTCTGGGAAGAGCTGGATGGAAATAATTTAAATGGTCATCTGGGAGCTGGCTCAGGGTTGCAGCCTACTAAACCCACCTCAATGGGTATTATTCAACCTGGTGAAAAATTCACGTCAGTTGACAGAAGAATTGTGTGTGTGTGTGTATGTGTGTATGTATGTATGTGTATATATATATATTATTCAACCAGCAGTAATAATAGGAGAAATATGACTGCATAAATTGTCACTGAGAACCGGGTTTTGGCAAATTAAAATATACTCTTGCAGCACTAGAAATAATGAACAATAAATGAAAGTTTTTAATTGTTTCAGATACTTTATTAGTCTAATACAGTTTTTATTACAACCAAAAAGAAATATAGAAGAGACTAGCGTCTAATTATAGAAACAGAAATAATTATATGCATAACGCTTTCAGTCTTAAGGAGTTGTTAGTAACAACTTTTTAAGTACATAACTTTTATATTGACAATGACCTCTTAAAATAAATTACAAATAAATTTTGTTGCCCATTTCCTTTACAAACTGCAATGTAAAAGCTAAAAAACGGATAGGCAGAATATATTAAATGATAAACACACTGTTTCCTTTGGCCTGCTATAAGGATTGTGACACTTCTGCACTGGTATCTTAATGTTATATTTATGAATCTTTCTTTCTTTACAGCACTGTCTCCAATGCTTGGAAAATTGGGAAAGGTGGCTGAGCTGAAAGAGAAACCAAAACTGTAGAAAAGGAGAAAGAGACAAAAAAAGAAGGAAACTGGAAATAAGGAGAGACAGTGAAAGAAGAGATCAAACTAAAAGAACTTAAACTAGTTTTGTGATTTGGACATTAACGATGTCTCCCAATCAGCAGCAGCTATTTCTTGCTGTCCTTCTCGTCTTCAGTGGCCATGTCACGGGTAACAACCTGACGACTGGTAACCTCTGACAAGTTACACGTTCAATTTCAGGCCATGATCCTGTTGTCGTAGGCAAAGCCTGGGACTTTCCTATTTTGCTAAAGAAGTTAGACATTCACGTGCATTGCTTTTCAATAGAAGTTGTGTGCCTAGCTCTCTTTGGCCCTTTTTAAAATGTTTCTTTAACTCCCTATTTGTCCTCTAAACAATTCCTTCTCAGAGGCCTGTTCAATGACTGAGATGAACCCTCGCTCTGGAGCCTGTGACCAAGTGGGCATGTGTTGATGATGTCTGCACAGGAGCACCATCAGGAGCATCCTGGAAGCCCGCAAGAAACAGAGGAATTGTCTCCCTTCACTAAATGATGAGTAAGATGGGACCTAACTGTGTTCTATTTGAAGGAATACAAGTACCAAGAAGGTAGTGGGATGGTTTAAGAGGGCAGAGGGGATATAACTAGGAGTATAATTTAATTAATTTAAGAAAGGAAGCATATAAGACAAGTGTCAGGACAAATCTTCTTAGCAGTGAAGCTGGACAATAGAATATTCTCCCAAAGGAAGCCTCATTGCTTGAGTCACTTAAAAGTTTCTCCGGCCATTGCACCAGACACACACTGTCCTTTGCATAGAGTCTGGATGTTATAATAGATCTTTTCCATCTCTAACTTTGACCATTACTGATTTTATAGCCTATCTTCTTGAATGATATATAGAAATAATTATTCTTTGTGAGGAACTTTTCTTAGCCCTCGGCTAGTTTGAATGGACACCCCCATCCTCTCTCTCTCCCACCCCCATTCCCATATAACTGGCTCCACGCCTTTGAGGCAGGAGAGAGGCTTCCACAGAGAGGAGTACTATACTAATGTAGGGCTTCCCTGTTTGGACAGGAACTGCGCCTACTGCAGAAGCAGCACCTGCTCCACATGTGGAGGGAGGAGGTGGCAGCCCCTTGTGTTACTTTGCAGTATTGCTTTCTCCTCCAAACCTTTGAAACATCAAATGTGTTCACCATCGTAACACCTACAAGGAGGTGAGCATGTCTTACACCTCAGATATTTTTGGTGGGGACATTTGGAGGGATTCTCATGAGTTATGTCTCTTCAGGATGAGACAGGCACTTGTTCTCCCTGCTTGTTCAACGTGAAGGTCTTTGTCCATACTGGCACTGTGCTGGACCAGAACCCCAACCTTCAGGGAGCACCATTTCCAAGGATGACAGTAATGATCAGTTCATTTTACCCCATCTTGTAGTTTTGTTACCTAAACCATGTCTCTCAGGATGCCACCTACGGTTTCCTAGGCCATTTATTTTAGTTCCCTGTCTCCTCATCCCCACCCTACCTGCATTGCTAAGCACAGCTTAGGCACTTCCCCATGTGGCACAGTACTAGGATCGTAGAGCTGACCCAGCACTCTGGACACTAAAATACTAGTTATTCCCACCCCACACACAGTATATTTAATTGTAGGGGATGGGAACTCAATATCTTAATTAGGCAGGGGATTAGTGAGCTAATGAGAGCAATCAATCCATCAACCGCGAACAGTTAAAGGACAGGAAAGACATGCAAGGGAGAAGGCTGGCAGGAACCAGGAGACAGGCTCTCAAGATGAGAGTAGCTTTCCCTCTCCTTCTCTGGAAAGTGGGCTAAGGGGGAGTTTACTTCCAAATACAAGTGGCTGCACAAGGCTGAACTAGTGGAGGGGACTCAATAAATAACAATAATAAATAGTGGTGCTTACAAATGCACAAGTGTCCAGGTGGTTGGAGGTGGTCCAAAGAATGGAAAAGCCAGTCCATTACACCCCAATATCAAACCTTTATGCTTTGATTTCTAATTCCCTTTCCATTTACCTAGCTCCTTGTCCCTCAAGTTATAGCTCTCCCAGCTGCTGTATTGCTGGAATGTCTTTTTTCCTGTGGCTTCTTTACCAGTAGATCGCAGTCAGCTGGTGTTTGGATACAGGCACCAGACACTGATTGTAGCTGAATATGATGGGGAAATAAAAATTTCTAAAGACAGAACAAATTTGTCCATAGATGAGCTGAAGAAAGAAAATGTGTCCAAGGTTCTCTCCAATGTCACCAAGCTGATAGTGGTGATTATACGTGTAATATCTTCTGTCCATCAGAAAGAGCGACTGTGAGCATCACCCTCAAAGTTAATAGTGAGGAAAGATTAACATCATAAACATAAATGGCTTTGTTGCTTCTCACATTTCTCTTTTCCTCATGTACTTTTATAAGTACATAAGTACTGTCCGCTCTGCAACTTTCTATATATCAGCATTACCAGCTTAGGAATTAAATTCACATATATGAGGGCTGTCAGGCTACCTAACGTGGTTGTGACAGGTTCGGTCACAGAGACCCCCTCGGGACTGTCACCTGATGTGCTGAGACTACCTCTGAGCCCTTTTTCCCTGCCAGCTTGGGATTTCAGAACCCTGCCTTGTTGAGCCAGACACACCAGCCTGCTGCAAACCCAGGTCTGAACCATATTCCCCCAAAGCTTCAGACTTAACTGAAAACAACTTAAGAAGTGCTCCTCTTTCCAGCACCCAGACACCCAACTCCTAATGGGATCCAAACCCCAATTAAATCCGTTTTACTCTGTATAAAGATGATACAAGGTAAACTCATAAATTGTCTGCCCTCTATAACACTGATAGAGAGATATGCACAGCTGTTTGCTCCCCCAAGAATTAATTACTTACTCTGGGTTAATTAAACAGAGCCATTTACAACCAATTGTCCTAGTTGATGGGAGCAATCAAGATTCCAAACCACCATTAATGGCCCACACTTTGCATAATTACAATAGGACCTCAGAGTTATATTTCATATTTCTAGTTTCAGATACAAGAATGATACATTTATACAAATAGGATGACCACACTCAGTAGATTATAAGCTTTGTAATGATACTTACAAGAGACCTTTTGCATGAAGCATATTCCAGTTATATTATATTCACACTCATTAGCATATTTTCATAGAATCATGATTCCTATTTCAGAATCAGGGTGCGCATATCCAATGTATGGTTCAACCCTTCCGAGCCCATGGCTCATATTTAATTTTCTTAGCATGGACAGCCTTGGCATTTTGGAGCAGGATGAAGAAGCAATTTTTCATTTCTCCCTCACCAAACACATAAGACTTTGGTCCATCATAACAGGATTTGGGGAGGATTAGTGAGAGAAACTTTGGGTGTATCATACAAAAAAATCAAGTGACTCACTTTACATTGCAACAGAGAGTCCTGTGGCACCTTTAAGACTAACAGATAGACTAACACTTTACATTGATAGTAAAGTGTGTTTGCAGTGGCAGGAGGTGTTAAGCTCTTGGCTTCCCCTTGATGAGGCTCTTATGTCCTACTGGAGAACTTGAATTTGACTCCTTTGTGGGGGACATGGATGCCCTGCGGGACTCTCCTAAGTTCCTTGGGCTTGGCTTCTTGAGTGGGTGATGGGAAAAGTAGCAATATTTTCCCAGGCCCAATCCTCATGGTTGCAGAAGAAGCTGTCCCTCTCAGTAGATTGGACAGATCTTTAACACACAATTCTCCCTCCCCTTTTTTCCAGGCATTGATGAAACATGAGCTGGTTACTGCCATCAGCCTTGTCAGTGTGCACGGAGATGAAGGGGCAGTCCACACTTCTGAGTGATTATTTCACATTCTGCCAATGCAGACAGACATCACTTTATCAGTTATACTTGGTTCCTATTTTTGAGGCTCTCTCAGCAGCTGTAAGCTAGAGACTTCATTCTTTTAAAATGAAAGCTTAGATTCTGAAGAATAAAGTGGCAGCATGAAAGAGGTGTTCGTGCTGTATCCGCGTGTACCAACTGAATCCAAGCCCTGAATCTGGCTCCCACTCCTTTTGTAACAGGGTAGTCTGCCCTTTTAAGAACAAAGGGGCCAGCCAGCCCTATTAAGGAGAAGATCCCAACAAGCAAGTGCTGGGCATCATCAGATCCAGCTGGATGGTATCCAGTGATTGGGTCAGATGATTGCCAGCTAGGGGATATAAATGAGGGCCCCAGAGCCACCAGGGAGTCTGAGACCAGGAGAGGGCTAGGAGAATGCTCCCCTGTGACAGAAACAGACGATTTCTAGAGGATGCGTAGATTCTGTAGAACCTCATGGTCCTGATCATTAAACTCCCAGAAGGCCCCCCAATCTTAATGGGAACAGGCCTGTTATTTGCTGCTACTGTTTCACATTGTGTGTGTGTGTGTGTAAGAATAAACAGGATCTTGCAGTAAGGGCTACAAACTGAACTGGGTATGGCTGTCTGTCCCAGGCTGGTAATTGTATCCACCAGCCTACATCTGTGCTCAAACAATTAAACTATCCCCCCTCTCCTTCTGCACCCCCACTCCTGTAAAGGAACAAGGGGTAATGTCTATCTGCATGTATTCCATTAGGTGGCAGTGACACAAAACATTGGGGGGAGGGATAGCTCAGTGGTTTGAGCATTGGCCTGCTAAACCCAGCGTTGTGAGTTCAATCCTTGAGGGGGCCACTTAGGGATCTGGGGCAAAACATTACAGGCACAGCCAACTCTGATACCATAGTTAAGCAAATCAATTACAGTCATCAGCAAGAGCATCCTTTAGGCTGCCTGGGGTCCTTGGCACTCTTTCAAGAGGGAGGAAAGGGCTAAGATTGCAGCTACTCCAGTGTCTTCTCTGCCCGCAAAGGTAAATGCTAATCAAGAAGGGGTATTGGTATGAACTGTAAGGCAGATTTGTGCTGTTCATTTTCTTGTCCAGAACCCTCTTCTCCCTGGATGGAAGGTGACACTAAGTCATCAGTAATGTGCTCTGAGGACTGCTGGCTGAGTGGATCCCATTCTGACTATCCAGGAAGATTTCCTGGAGCCAGGGGCTGCTATGCAGGACATGCGCAGATCCAGTAGGAAATGAGGCTTTGGGCTGCTGTTCATTTTGTGCTGAAGACTTGGTAACTTGCTTCCTTCTGTGGAAGATATTTATCATACCAGATGTTGATAGGGAGTGATCATTGAACTGTTCCTGTGGCTCTTTGAAGTTTGTTTCTGCAATAATGATTTGGTGCACAAGAGAGGCCGGTGTTTCCATGGTCACAGTGCTCTCTTAAATGCTATGCAGCTGTACCTTTTCCTTTTATTGTTTGAGCAGGAGGTTAGGAACTTACTTCCTATCATGAGTTTGAATGTGATCTCTCATCAGTCACTCAACTCACCAGTTATATTCTATTCCAGGGGTCTCAAACTCAAATGACCATGAGGGCCACATGAGGACTAGTGCATTGGGCCGAGGGCCGCATCACTGACACCCCCCCTCGCTGCCCCTGGCCCTGCCCCCACTTCACCCCTTCCATGAGGCCCTGCCCCTGCTCCATCTCTTCTCCTCCTCCTCCTCCCCCTCCAAACGGTTTTAATAAAATATATTCACTCAGTAAAGCCCCCCCTCTGCACTGGGCTGCACCACCACTCCACCCCTGCTCTGCCTCTTCCAGGGGTGGCAGGTTTGTAGAAATTTTGGTGGTGCCCAGAACCTGCCCCCCCCAAACTCCGCCCCTCACCTGCCTAAGCCTCTGGGAGGGAGTTTGGATGGGGGAGGGGGTCTGAAGTGCAGACTCTGGGATGGAGTTTGGGTGCTGGGTGCAGGCTCCGGGCAGGGAGTGGGGGTGCAGGCTCTGGGATGGAGTTTGGGGATAGGAGGGGGTGCCTGGATGAGGGCTGTGGGGCTGGGGATGAGGCATTGGAGAGGCTCAGGACTAGGGCAGAAGGGCAGGGGAAGGGCAGCCTGCCCTGGCCCTCGTGGAGGGGGGCACTAGGACCCTGTGGCAGCAGGTGATGCCGGAAGCCGGCAGAGCAGAGCAGAGTCAGCATGAGCTGCAGGCTCCGGGCGGTGAGGGGGCAGCAAGTGAGCCCGGGAGACACTCGGGGCAGATGCGTGGGGGTGGCAGGCGGGGCCGGGGGAGAGACCTGGCCCCAAACACTGGGGAGCAGCGCCCAGGGAGCTTAGCTGCCACATAAAATAACTCGGGGTGAGGGGAGTTTGGTGGCGACAGGAAGTAACTGGAGGGGGGCATGGGGAGCTTGACGGGCCGCAGGGAAGAGCTCCGCGGGCCGCATGTTTGAGACCCCTGTTCTAATCATTCTTTATCAGATATCATGCTAGTGATTTCATTTGTGACATCATAAGAGTCTGGTATTATTATCCTGGGCAAAGCAGAGTCCAGAATGCCACTCTAATCCTGCAATATTATCATTCTGTACTTCAGCTGTGGCATCTCTCCATGTCTGATTAACTTCAGAATAATTTCTTAGTTCAGAAATAAACCTGCTCTTGATTTATATACTCAGAGATGCCCAGCAGACCATTCTAGTATGGACTAAATTTCTTTTTGTTCGTTTGTTTGTCTGTAAAATTTCCCAGTGTTCCTATTGTTCCTACAGCTCCACTAGGGGGAGCACTTGTGTAGGTATGTCACTGATGACTTCCAGTTTTTAACTACCCTATTGGCTAGAGCTGTTCTAGGTAGGGCTAGTTGACAAGATGGTTAGACTTGTCCCATTATTATCACTGCTAGAGGCAGTGTTGGAATATGCATTAGTACTAAATGCAGTTCTCAGGAATACGGTGGCTCACCTGACTGGAATTTCTGACTGTACAAGTCCTGTGCACAAGGATGCACCATAGTGTACTTAAGAGCATTAGTCTCCATTTCAAGGAGAATCCAGGTAGTGACAGTATACCTCAGGGAAGAAGGATGACCACATCCCAAGTCATGTAATAATATAAGTCATTACATTATGGAAAGGAATTTCCCACTACATGTGGGAGAGGGACATAAAAGGGTGTCAGGATCTATTATACACTTGAAATACCTCCCCGCCCCCAATGCAGTTTTAGCTTTCCAGAGAATCTTCTACACTGCAGGACTGTGACCCCTGAACAGACCTCTGCCCTGAAAACTGGATGGATGACACCTGAAGAAGGGGCTGTTTTTAGGGTGTGGAAGCCCTTTTTCTCACCACCTGTCAATTCTGTGCTGCCATCCCATCATTATTCTGGTTTGCCTTTCAATGTGGCTACTATCAGTGTATGCACTGTCCAGTTTTCCCTCTCATCTTCCCTCAAGCCCCTTGTTGCTCCAACCCCAGAAAATCACAGCTGGGAACCAGTTAACCCGCCATTGTCACTAGAAAATAGTCCCCTAGGTCTTATCACCTGGGAGAGACACAGAACAGATTCACCTTTAAGAATAATCTCACTTGCTACAGATTCTTTGCTTCTGAAAGTGCTGCTGAAAGAACACTTCTCTGACCTGATGTTTACAGCTAACAATTTGGAAATAACAGTAAGTTCATAGAGAACTGCCTCACCCAAAAAAAAGAAGAACAGGAGTACTTGTGGCACCTTAGGGTACATCTACACTACAGGGGGGAGTCGATTTAAGATACGCAAATTCAGCTACGTGAATAGCGTAGCTGAATTCGACGTATCGCAGCCGACTTACCTCGCTGTGAGGACAGCGGCAAAATCGACTTCTGCGGCTTTCTGTCGGCGGCGCTTACTCCCACCTCTGCTGGTGGAGTAAGAGCGCCAATTTGGGGGGACGCAATAAATCGATCCCCGAGAGGTCGATTTCTACCCGCCGATTCAGGCGGGTAGTGTAGACCTAGCCTTAGAGACTAATAAATTTATTAGAGCATAAGCTTTCGTGGACTACAGCCCACTTCTTCGGATGCATATAGAATGGAACATATATTGAGGAGATATATATACACACATACAGAGAGCATAAACAGGTGGGAGTTGTCTTACCAACTCTGAGAAGCTTATGCTCTAATAAATTTGTCTCTAAGGTGCCACAAGTACTCCTGTTCTTCTTTTTGCGGATACAGACTAACACGGCTGCTACTCTGAAACCTGCCTCACCCACTATCTGAATCCAGGACCATTCTATCACTTTATAAACAAATACAGGACCAGATGAGCAGGGCCGGTGCAACCTATTAGGCGACCTAGGCAGTCGCCTAGGGCGCTAGAATTTGGGGGGCGGCATTTTCTTCGGCGGCGACCGCGGCAGCCGGATCTTCGGCCGCCCCGGTTGCCGCCAGCATTTAGGCGGAGGGAGTTGGGGCAGGGGGGTGCGGGGAGGGCCGCCTGCAGCAAGTAGGGGGGGGGGGCGGCACACAGGGGAACTCCCCACCCCAGCTCACCTCTGCTCCGCCTCCTCCCCACCCTGCTCTGCTTCTCTCCCTCCCAGGCTTGCGTCGCCAAACAGCTGATTGGCGCCGCAAGCCTGGGAGACGGGAGAAGTGGAGCAGTGATGGCATGTTCGGGAGGAGGCGGAGCAGAGGTGAGCTGGGGTGGGGAGCTGCCTCACGGCTCCCCGGGCAGGGTGGGGAGCTGCTGCAGGGGGGTGCCTCAGGGCGGGGGGCGGAGCTGCTGCAGGGCTCGGGGAGGGGGAAGGGCGCAAGGTGGAAGTTTCTCCTAGAGCGTGAAACATCCTTGCACCGGGTCTGCAGATGACCCATTCCACCTACACACATACACACTCAATGTAAGAAGCACCTTTTGATGTTGCTACACTACAGCATCTTAGAGTCTTAGCTGGGGTGATTTTTTTTTTTTAACTGTCTTTTTGCAGCTTCATATTAGCTACTGTAGCGCCAGGCGGTCTCACAGCATGAGAGGGAACCTAGGAGGAGTGTCACAGCTATGATAGATTTTTCCATTAAGCATCAGTTGTAACACTGCAGGAGATATTTAACCTAAGAGGACCATTAAAATCAGGACAGATTTGAGCTCACCCAGGAGTGAGGCAGTTTTACTTTTGCTCTGACATCTATAAGTCAAGGCAGCATAGAGGATGAATACAATTTCTGAGCCATTCCTACCCTTCCTTATCTCTCTGTTTTCTGCTTTCTATGCTCACAGCTATAGAAAAAGAACAATCTCCTGGGGAACACTGTATGACTGGAAAAGATGGTGTTTATTGTACTTTATTGGTAGATCACTGTTTGACAACATGCTGTTTACATATAGCACAGATCTAGTTTTCAAATAAAAGGAAAGGACTGCAGTGCTGGAGCTAAAGCAGGTGTGTGTGGGGGGTGGGGGAGGGAGTTAAAAACAGTTGACATGGGGCATGATACAAAACCCACTAACGTCAATAGAAAGATTTCCCTCGCCTTCAAAGGCTCAGGCCTGTGGTTGGTAATTGTCATACGCAATGGAAACAAGATCCATTCAGATTCTAGGGGCCAGAGAATTTTTTTTGCTTCTGCCTTTGCTTTTGCTTTTTATGTTGATGTTAAGGGGAAGGGAGAAGAGACTCAGGTTTTGTTACACTCTGCAAGTAGTGGCAGACACTGTACGGAGAAAAATCAGCTTCCAAATGTAGTGGGGGAAGGGGAAAATGAATTGTTTACAACCAACCACTTTGTTGAGCTCTAGTCCCCAGTAGGACTATGCGTATGTTTTCAATTTTGGGGAGGGGGGGTGATTTTAGTCATAAACATGACAAAGATGGTTTTATATATAGAAACACGGACACTGCAGTACACATACCTTCAACTTCCTTATTTTTACAGGCAAAACATTTTACTTGGGCCCAGAACTAGGCCTGAGGATGGTATAAATGTTTGAGACAAGGAACATGGAGGTGTAACATTTCCTTCTGGTGTTATCTGGACCAGTGATCTGCTAGGCCTCTCCAATCTTTGACTCTGGGAGCCAGCCTTACCCTGCTCTGCTGTGAGAACCCGCACTCCTGGGCTGTTCACGCACATGGCATGTAAGCTGCTCCTAGCTACTTGCAAGCGAATGACACTAGCACTGTACAAATGTAGTGAGCTACAAACAAAAGGAAAGCTATTTATATGCTGATCACTTCTATTACCTTTCCCCATCCCCAGAGCACTCTTTGTACTATGATAAAATTGAATAGCAGCTTGTTGTAAGACTGAGGTATGAGCTAATTTGTGCTGAGTGGTGATCAAGTTGGATTCAAGACAAAGTTCTGTCATGTTAAATCAAGATGGCTGAATATAATGGTATTTCTTCCTGCATCATACAATACAAAATGCCATTCATTCTAAGTACAGTGATCCAGTGCAAGACAAATGCAGTGTCTCATCTAAGGTTTCTAAAAGTAAATGACCAGAAATTGATCAAAGACAAAGAAGAAAAGATGTGCTACAGCAGCCAAATAAAAAGAGTAGAAAGGTGAGAGTGCTGCCATCTCTTTTGGGGTCCATCAAGGAAGATTTCTGTTCCTGATGATGATGTCTAAAAGTTCCTGAGCTTCTTGGAGCCCATGACCTGCAGCCACACTGAGGAGATTTTCCACTTCCCTAAAGAATACATAATCATTATGAAGAGAAAAAATTTTAAGAACAAAAGTACACAGATAGGAATGAATTAGCTCCGCTGCCTTTCTCTATATTCAGGCTTTTATAACAGCACCCATCACTGTAACACCGAAGAACTTCCTAAGAGTTAATTCTCAACATCACAATGCCCTAATTTCCTCTCTACTTCTCCCAAGGTCTTTGGGGCTATGCTTTGTTGAGCTTTCTAACTCAGTGGAGTTATAGCTGGGCCGAATTTGTATTACTGATCACTCTAAATACACTTTTCATACAACTGAGTACATAACTCCACCTAATCTAATGCAGTGTTGTTGAAAGAGAAACACGGGAAAGAGATATATGACACATAGTAGTTTCAGATCATATGGCTTTGTTCAAATCAATTTTTTTTCCAGTTTCAGGTCACTTGATTTTGCACTCCCCAACCTTTATTTTGAGTTTCAGGTTTGAATGAACCAAAAACAAGAAACAAAAACTCAGTCAAATCTGCTGTGAAACTCATTAGTTGACTTAGATCTGAAACCTTCAGTTAACCTAGAGTCAATCAAAACTGGACTCATGTTCATACACAGTGAATATACAAAACACCATGCCAGGCAAGTTTTCTCTGGGTTACTGATTTCATTCTGAACATTTCATGCAGCTTAAGTACTCCCAAGCACAACATAAAGAAAACAACACTTCACAGAGAGAGAGAGAGAAAAGCAGGACATTTTCTCAAAGGGCTTCATCCAAAACTAGTTCATGTCAACGAGAGTCTTTCTATTGACTTTCAGTGGCTTTTGGATCAGGCCCAAAGAGAGTGCTTTGACACTAGAAGGACAATTCTGTCTATCTGAAAATTTGACTCTCATTATTTTTCCCCCTCATTGGCCTTGTCTACACTAGTATTTTTCTTAACTTTTCCTCATTATAGTACCAGTGCCAGTTCTACTGGCAGCAGTATTAATGTAGACAGGCTACGGGCATTTTAACTGCCATATCATCTAATCCTGGTTTTAAAAAAGCAGCAGGTCTACACTAACTCTTCCAACTTTTCTATTACTGGAGGCGCTGCAGTGCAATGGTGGGTAGTTTCAACAAAAATGCTAGTGTAGACTCTCCTATTGATAGTGATATTGGGACATCATCTGAGGAAGGAACTAGGATTCAGCAAAAGGAAAATGTTACCCTTTGTCAAGTGACATGGTCATGTTTTTCAGCTTTCCCACAGCCAGGTTAAAGGAGGAGTGGGGGTGGCCCTGCTCTGCAGCTTCCCTGAAAGACAAGAAAAAGGAATGTAAAAGGAAAGGGAAAAGAAGGCAACCCTGAGAGGATCCTCCATGTGAATGAACTAACCCAGGAAAAGAGCAAACAATGAGAAGGTATGAGTGAATTTACATTCTTAAGTGGGGTTTGTATTTAAAGTGTGAGACCCCAATTCAGGAAAGCACTTAAGCTTGTGTTTTTGCTCGTTAGGGATGACCTTATGCACACATTTAAGTGCTTTCCCAGATTAGGCCCTCTGTTGTTTGAAATAGTATTTTTCACCCCTTAAAGAAAGCACTGCAGCTGACAATCTGTTTTCACCTTCTTCTGTGTCCAAAAGTGAGTGAGTGTTTGTGGCAGGAATCAAAATTTGGTGTCTCAGTTCATTGGTGAAGTTACAGAGGTAAAAATTAACATTTACCACCAGCTGTAGTTTCACTTGCTGTGGCAAGTTCCACACTAAGGACCAAATTCTTCCTTCAGCTGTGTGCTCCACTCCTGTTAACTTCAAAGGGAGTAGTACATATAGCTTTGAGGGCAGAATTCGGTCTTAAGCATAGAGTTAATGCTTCAAATGCCATAGTAAAGGCAGCTGCTGCAGCAGGGTATATGTTGATATTTTGATGGTACCCACTATTTACTTTTTTTGGATTAGTTCTGGTGTTGCTCTAATGAAAATACATGTAATTGCTCCTGGAAGTGCAGACACACCACAGACTACTTATAATTCCTGTGTGTGTGTGTGTGTGTGTATCTGTTCACTGCAGGTTTGCTGCCTACATAAACATCTTCAGAAGTAGGTAGGGAACTATGGATCTGATTCAAAGACCACTGATGGTCGTGCTACAATGGACTTAGGTATACAGGGCCGGCTCTAGGATTTTTGCCGCCCAAAGCAAAAACAATTTTGGCCGCCCCCCCCTTATTTAATTACCCCACCCCTGGCCCCGCCTCAACTCCGCCCCTTCCCCAAATCCCCAGCCCTGCCTCCTCCCCCCAGGTTCTCAAGCCTAGGAAGGAGGGAGGGAGGGAGGGAGGGGGAGACCCCGAGCTGCTGCGGCACGCGAAACAGCTGATTCGCGCGCCGCTGCTCCCCCTCCCTCCCAGATTTGAGAGCCTGGGAGGGAGGGCAAGTAGTGGCGCGCGAATCAGCTGTTTCGTGTGCTGTGGCAGCAGCAGCAGAGGTGAGCTAGGGCGGCCGGGGCACATTTTTAGGGGCGGCATTCTGGCGCTGGCCATGCCGCCCCTAAAAATGTACCACCCCAAGCACCAGCTTGTTTTGCTGGTGCCTAGAGCCGGCCCTGTAGGTATATATAAAGTCTGATCCAATCTGAAGATTCAACAAGCAGATACAGTAACTCCTTACTTAAAGTCATCCCAGTTAATGTTGTTACGTTGCTGATCAATTAGGGAACATGCACATTTAAAGTTGTGCTATGCTCCCTTATAACGTTGTTTGGCAGCCACCTGCTTTGTCCACTGCTTGCAGGAAGAGCAGCCCATTGGATCTAGCTGGTGGGGGCTTGGAACCAGGGTGGACCGGCAGCCCACCACCAGCTCCCCGCTTCCTAAGTTCCCTGTGTGGCAGCCGCCCAGCAGGCTATCAATTGTCAGCAGTTCAGCTGTCCCTCTCCCCACTGCCATATGCTGCTCCTGCCCTCTGCCTTGGAACTGCTCGTGGGAACCTCCTGCTTGCTGGGGGGGGGGGGGGAAGGAAGGGGGGGTTAATGTTAGGGTGTGCCCCTCCCCCCTGCTCCTGCCACAGCCCCCTGCTTACCCCTTCTCCATATAGAGCAGGGTTAGGACAGGACAGAACTCAGGATGGAGGGAGTTTGCTGGCCACAGTTGCTGTCTCAACTTCCTGATATACTTAAAAAGGCAGCGTACTTAGAGTGCGGTCAGCGTACTTAAAGGGGCAATGCACATCTCTCTCCCCCACACACACAGTGTGTGTGTCTCTGTCTGCCATGCTGTCTCCCCTCCTTCCATTCGTGCTGCCTTGTAGAGTGTGACGCTACATTAACAACAATGGGTTAACCCTTGAGGGCTCAGCCGAGTGCTAGTTCATCATTTAGCAGCAAGGCATTCCCGGGGAAATATCCCACCCTCTTCCACCCTCTGACTTTACCACCTCAACCAAGCTTCACAATCATCATTGCTGTGAACAGTATTAAATTGTTTGTTTAAAACTTATACAGTGTGTGTGAGTATGTGTGTGTATATATATATAATAGTTTTTTGTCTGGTTAAAAGAGTTACTGTACTGCAGTCTGTGGTCTGAAAACTGTCTCCCAAAGTTACTGTTTCACTTTCCATTAACTGAGCTACTCTTCCATCCATTCTACAATTCCCATGGCCCTATCTGTGCTAGCAGAACAACTGAGCTAAAAGTAAAATGTTTAAAAACCTGTGTTTGAGATGGCTTTCATCAAAATCTCCTCTGAACCATTTTAATACTGTCTGATCATGGCATAAACATCTTTTGTAGAGGGACAGTTACCTCACTCTCACGGCAGAAAGCTTTCATGAGCAATAAATTAACAGTGGAGAAAAAAAATCATATGCTGCTGATGTCCCTAAATGCACCTTAGCCTGTACATTTTTTTTCCTCCACTGCCTGCCTGCTGTTCTAGTGTCGTCAGAAGGCTTTGTTCTTGTCCATCCAGGGCCGGCTCTAGGCACCAGCAAAACAAGCTGGTGCGTGGGGCGGCACATTTTTAGGGGCGGCATGGCCGGCGCCAGAATGCCACCCCTAAAAATGTGCCCCGGCCACCCTAGCTCACCTCCGCTGCTGCTGCCAGGGCGCGCGAAACAGCTGATTTGCGCGCCGCGGCGGTTCGGGGTCTCCCCCTCCCTCCCAGGCTCTCAAACCTGGGAGGGAGGGGGAGACTCCGAGTGGCCGTGGCGCGGGCGCCGCTTCTCCCCCTCCCTCCCTCCTAGGCTTGAGAGCCTGGGGGGAGGAGGCAGGGCTGGGGATTTGGGGAAGGGGCGGAGTTGAGGCAGGGCCGGTGGTGGGGTAATTAAAGAACGGGTGGGGGCGGCCAAAATTGTTTTTGCTTTGGGCGGCAAAAATCCTAGAGCAGGCCCTGTGTCCATCACAGCAGAAGCAGCACTCAGAGGCCTCTAGAATCTCTCTTTGTAGGTACTTGTGTGGCCCCCTCACCTTAGTATTTGAGCACCTGCTGTGTTTTTTAAAAATAGAAATAACCGATGGGGAAAAATCAGACAGAGAGGTGAAGCATCTTGCCCAAAGCCACAGAGGGAGTCAGTGTCCAAGTTAGACCATATTGATCTCTCATATTAGAGCAATTTGGAAGCAAATTACAGTACCAGAAAAAAAGTTTGCTTTTCTTCCCTAATCCACTCCTGCAGGAAATCTTCTAAAGACACCTGGGGACCTTTACCCTGGGGACCACTGTGGAAGGTTGCCACTTCAGTAATCTTTTACTCCACCTCACCTGAACCAATGCATGGCCATCTCCTCATTCTTTTCCACACCAGTTCCTGGATGTGAGACAAAGACATGGCAAAGAAATGAAGAGAATTTCAGTTAAAATGTACAATATGGGGGCCAAAATTACCCACAAGGTAACGTATTGTGTAACATGTTCACAAGTTCTCTATTTGCACACACATATATTCTGAAGCCGAGTTACCCTCTGACTTGGAGAAATGTTACCTTGCAGATATCTCTGCCCCACAATGTGTTGGGCATTGGGGTACCCCAGGTGAGCATACATATGAGCCACGTGGAAATGGAAGTTCTCATAGCACAGCAAGATGTAAAGCAGAAGGAGGACGGGGACAATCATAGCCAGCAACTGTAAAGGATAAGGAAAGAGTCATGATAGAGGGAGACATTAAAACGGGACCAAATACAGCTAATATTTCATTGAAAGCACTGAAAGCATCTTAGTGTGCTGCTTTCCAAATAGCAAAGATAGGGAAACTTCTCGCAATAGCCAAAAATGTAATTTAGCCTTGTGCAATGGATACAGAACCTGATCCAACATCCATTAGAGCCTATAGAATGACTCCATAGACTACAAGAGATATTGGACCAGGCCCCTACCTTGTCTATACAGTGTGGCAATGTGCACTAGAGGGGTGTGATTTCTAAAGTGTACCAAAGCATTGCCCACTAAGTGACCCAGGTAGACGCTGATGGTGGGCACTAGAAGTGCCCTAGTGAATGTTAACATAGTGCTTTGTGCACTAAAGAATGTTTAGCGCATGCCAGTTACTGGACAACATACAGGTGCACTTTAGAAATCACACCTCTCTAGTGCGCTTTGCCATGATGTATAGATAGCATTGCCAACCCTCCAGAATTGGCCTGGAGTCTCCAGGAATCTGCATAGATCTCTGGGTGACTATTGAAAACAATCTGGGAGATTTTAATCGGATATTTTAAGAAAATGACATTACATCATGTTGGGGGCAGGGGGGGCGGGGCAAGGAATCTCCCAGAATAGCTTCAGTCAGAGTTGGCAACCCTATGTATAGACAAGTAACTTTTGGCTCTGCTCTAGCAAATTAAAATAATTCCATTTTGTCTAATGGTTCTTTTGTGAGATGAATTCATTAGCTGGCAGCAGATCGGGATGAGCAATTTGTTAAGAAGGTTTGTGAGACTGAGTATTTCTCTCCAGGTGGATGGGTTCACATCCATGTCATCTGCTTCACAGGTAACTGTAGTTACTCTGTATGGGTCTGACAGCTCTCTTTATAAACTTTGTGATGAAAGGATTTATAGTTTCACATACAACAGTGGGCAAACTTTTGAAACTCTTTAATTTGGCAGTGGAGTAAAAATGGGTCGAGTCTCTTTTCAGCTACACTGCTGTAAATCAGGAGTAACTTCGCTTATACTAGTGGAGTTACACCAGTGTAAAACATATATAAAATCAGAATCAGGCCTGTTATTTTTCAGTGCCAAATAAAAAGCTTCAAAAACAGGCTCACCAGTAGTTTGTGATAATAGGGATTTACAGATTGAAAACTCAAGTTTACACTGATAGTGCAAGAACCATGGCCAAAAAAAAAAAAAGAGGAATGGGGTTTGTAAGCAGACTGTGGCCCCAAAGAGGTATGGGGCACAGTACATATCCATTGAGAGGCATTTGCCCTACACAGTCACCACTTAGACATGATGAAGCAGCCAGGGCTGTAAATTTAATTAACAGTGTTTTCTCTTACTTAATTGGCCTCTCAGAGTTGGTAAGACAACTCCCACCTGTTTATGCTCTCTGTATGTGTGTATATATATCTCCTCAATATATGTTCCATTCTATATGCATCCGAAGAAGTGGGCTGTAGTCCACGAAAGCTTATGCTCTAATAAATTTGTTAGTCTCTAAGGTGTCACAAGTACTCCTGTTCTTTTTGCGGATACAGACTAACACGGCTGCTACTCTGAAACCTGATCTCTGTTGATTTTTAGCATGCTTTCAATGGTATGTGATGACATAGGTGCTAATCACTGTCATGAATTGTACCATGCAGAAGACCTCTTTCTTTTAGAAGAGTGATAGCTGCAAATATTTAACAAATTGCTAAATATGTTTGCACTAGGTTGATACAAACGATGTTTGTAGCTGAGCCGTAGTTGACACTGTGACCGGGCTCTCTATGGGGGCCAGCTGTGGTCACTCAATTAGGGTGAACTGCAAAGAATGGGGCAGACAAACCCCGAAGCTGGTAGATAATTCAATACATAGATTTACCAAGCCAGCATAAAATAGCTTCTTAATTACCTCACTGGTTTTTCGGAAGTAAATAATACTGGTCCCTTAAAGTACCCAGCCTCAGACCTCCATCCAGGTACCCAAGTCAAATATGATGAAGATTTCTGAAAATCTTATTTCATCATATAAAAGAAAGGGTTCTACCACTTCCAAAGGATCAGACACAGTACCTCTCAGGTTAATGAATATTCCACGCTACAGCCAATTCTTATTATCTAAACTAAAATGTATTAAAAAAGAAAAGAGAGAGAGTATGATTAAAAGATCAATATACATACAGACATGAGATCAATTCTTGAGGTTCAGATACATAGCAGAGATGGTGAGCTTTGTAGTTGCAAAGAGTTTTTAGAATTTAGTTAATAGGTTATAGTCCAATGTCCAATATCGTATTCAGTGCATACCAGCATAACTGGAATCTCATCTTGCGACTCAAACTTCCTCTGGTGAAGCTTAAGCAGATCTAAGATGAACAGGATCAGGACCCAAGGATCTTTTATACAATTTCATAAAAAGCAACAGAGGGTCCTGTGGCACCTTTGAGACTAACAGAAGTACTGGGAGCATAAGCTTTCGTGGGTAAGAACCTCACTTCTTCAGATGCAAGTAATGGAAATCTCCAGAGGCAGGTATATATCAGTATGGAGTTAACGAGGTTAGTTCAATCAGGGAGGGTGAGGTGCTCTGCTAGCAGTTGAGGTGTGAACACCAAGGGAGGAGAAACTGTTTCTGTAGTTGGATAGCCATTCACAGTCTTTGTTTAATCCTGATCTGATGGTGTCAAATTTGCAAATGAACTGGAGCTCAGCAGTTTCTCTTTGGAGTCTGGTCCTGAAGTTTTTTTGCTGTAAGATGGCTACCTTAACATCTGCTATTGTGTGGCCAGGGAGGTTGAAGTGTTCTCCTACAGGTTTTTGTATATTGCCATTCCTGATATCTGACTTGTGTCCATTTATCCTCTTGCGTAGTGACTGTCCAGTTTGGCCAATGTACATAGCAGAGGGGCATTGCTGGCACATGATGGCATATATAACATTGGTGGACGTGCAGGTGAATGAGCCGGTGATGTTGTAGCTGATCTGGTTAGGTCCAGTGATGGTGTTGCTGGTGTAGATATGTGGGCAGAGTTGGCATCGAGGTTTGTTGCATGGGTTGGTTCCTGAGTTAGAGTTGTTATGGTGCGGTGCGTGGTTGCTGGTGAACCATACATATACAATACATACATATACAATTTCATGTCTTCTTTGACAAGCTGGAGTCCCTTGGGGAACTAAAGGGAATTAGGTTGACTTTGAAGGAGGTCCATCATTGGTACTTAGCTATACGAATTAACATAAGGCAATTGGCTTGTTCCTCCACCATTCACAGATGATTTTCTATACATTTCAAAGAGAAATGAATACAGAGAAACCCTGTGTTTACAATTCATCTAAATGCTATGATGTTCTCTGGATCTCTGAATTATCAGAATACAGCATATATAGGGACTGTTGATTAAATTGTTGACCATTACCCCTATGCATGTAAATACGCAAAAACACAAACAACAACTCCTCACGTCTTAGAGGGTTGAATTTGAATCATTCATCCTGCAGGATGTTTAACCATTTCTGGCCATGCATCACAGACACCTTGTACATAACTTTGTTCTTTTATATGAATATTTTCAAAAGAAGAATATTTCAATTTCTGCAATATTGATACTTTTGACTACCAATAGAATTAGCGATGAATTGAAGATAAAGTCATATAAGATCAGTGCTTCACTGTAATTAATGCTTAGCTCTCTGCATGGCATTTTTCATCCACAAGACAAAGCACTTTGCAAAGAGGGTAATCATTATCCCATTTTACATATGGGGAAACAGAGCCCTGGAGAGATGAAGTAACTTGGCCAAAGTCATGCAGCACAGCCAGGAATAGAATTTAGATATCCTGTCTCTTAGTCTAGGGGCCTATCCACAGGATTCCTAAAATAATTATTTTTTTTCTTGTTTGTATTTTACAAATGATATGTTACTAAGTATTTGCTATAAAATACATTGGTGTTTGTAATGTATTATTCTCAAAGGATTGTGGGATGTCGATGCAAGGGATTATTGGATTGGGATCTCAGCTAGTCATTGCATCCAGTTTTGGAGACACTGGTAGGGAAGATTGACAGCCCCTTCTTTAACTTACAGAAGAAACCTCTTAACTAGTACTTAGAATTGTGTTTCGATCCAACAGTGAAAGGAAAATTTAAAAGATAGAGATTGGATAGAAAGAGAATGGGAGAAGCAACCAGGATCATCTGTGCCATATTCACTAGGCAAGAGACCAGGTTGCAGTGGCACTTTACAGCATTGCAAAGATTAGGTCTAAATCCAAACCTCCTCAAAATTCAAGAGCACTTGGACTCATTGTTCTAGCCCGTTGTAGACACAGATCTATCCTGTGACATTCAGATCATGATCTGCATCTTAACTGTCCTGAAAGATTCATGGTGAGGAAGCTTTGGACCCAGAGTTCTTGGGTTAAATCCTAGATGCTGAGCAGCCATAGTTCTTATTAAAGCCAGCTGGTGCTCAGTATCAGCATCTCCCAAAATGTGGCTCCTGATTCAGGTCCATCTCTAACTGGATCATATCAAAGCTGAGAATTAAATTAGCCACAGGCAAGTGATAATGGAGCAAACATCTCCCGGTATTCAGATATCTGGCTGACAAATTTAGGAACATAGGATTTGCTGCCCTGGATTAGACCACCAGTCCAACTAGTGTGGTATCCTCTTCAGGCAGTGACCAATGCTTCAGAGAAAAGTTCTCCAAGAACCTTGTAACATACCTAGACATTCCAGCTGATTGCAGTGGCACAAATAATGCATGGGTAAGTCTGTGGTGATACCATGGCAATTTTTTTAAGATGACATCCTAGATTGATCCTGTTTATTGCTGAACTTCTTCCCAAGGGGAAGAGATGATGGACCACTCCTTGGGAAAGATCATGAAGAATAAAATCATTCTGTAGATTGCAGGCCTGAGGGCAAGTAATCGTTGTTTCTAAAATCAAGTCTTCTTTGATGATTTTAGGTCTGTGCTCCAGAAAAGTCACTGAAAGAAGGTGGCAATAATTAATGTTTTACTCTTACAGACTTTTCTTGCATGCATTACATAATAAAGAATGCATCTTGAGACTTGTAGGAGGAAACAGTCACTTGAAAACCTCCTCCTTCAAACTCTGGAGGAACTCAGCAACTTACACACGAATAATCACCATAGCAATGCTCAGATAAGGCCAGCAATTGATGGTAAAGCAAGCTTGTAAGCTTACTTGCATAAGACACTTGGGAGGGACTCAAGAAGAAAGTCTGAAGGAATGTCCCACAAGTGACCTCAGTTGAGTGGTCCTGCAAAACTCCAAATCCAGATGTGTGCAACTCATCTGACAGCATAAGAGTGAGATATTGGGAGACATCGCCAAGTTTTTCACCACTTTCCAATGACGCTGCTTATTTGTACTCCACAGGCATGGACAGATAGATTTCTCTATGTTGAAGTAGATGGGTAGCTGTTTTTTTTTGTTCTTTTGCAGATGGGAAATGACAGGCTAGCTCAGACCTTTTCATCAGCCTTTTGTGTGGGTCACCAATGAGCCAGCTTATCAGCAGGTTTGCAGGTGGCTCCTGCTAATTCATATAAAGCAAACAGGAAGAAAGCTCTATATTTTACAGAGAATTCAAACATCTAGCAGGCTGTCTCACCTTAGAAAGGGCCAATTCAATCTTTTAAACAAAGCCATGATAGTTCATTGTGCTGCACACAGTTGTTAAAGATAACCACTAACAGGGGAGATTCATGTCCCAAGAAGCAGTTGGCACTGAGGAGGAGCAGTTATAAAATGGAACCTTGCTTTTAACAGTAACAAGGGAGTGGGATGAGATCCCCTGATCTCCCCTCAGACTCGGCTGATAATACCCACAACTGGCACAAACCCTTGGCCCTGGTGAAGCATGTATTTGTGAAGCATATTCCAATGTTGTGCATTCAGATTTTGGGACTCAGATAACACTAAGATGAAAGAGGTGAAGAAAATAAAAACTCATTTAATGCCGGTTGCAATTGATACTACGAACTTCCCATGGGAGAATGCAAGGGAATACAATTAAATTGGTCCCAGAGTCAAGAAATGTGCAAGGCCTATTTGTACACTCCTAAATACAAGGGGGACAAGAATCAGTGGCTCCAAAATACTTCCTAGTCTTTCTGCTGAACAATCTGTTGCTCATTTCCCTGTATTTTTTCTCTGGTATTTTTATTTTATTTACATTTATTTCCAGATGTGTCTAGGTACCAGATTCAGCTCTTCTTTACACCACTCTAAATTCACAGTAACTCCATTGAGAGTTTACTCCTGATTCAGATCCATGCAGCCCGTGAGCAGAAACTGGCTACAGGTGTGTCACATGCGACTAAACAATCTTTTTTTACCAAAACATAACTATTAAATTAAGAGGAAACTCAGAACCAACTAATTTGTTCAGCACTGAAACAGAAAGAACCACAATCATAGAAACATAGGACTGGAAGGGACCTCGAGAGGTCATGTAGTCCAGTCCCCTGCACTCATGGCAGGACTAAGTATTATCTAGACCATCCCTGACAGGTGTTTGTCTAACCTGTTCTTAAAAATCTCCGATGATGGAGATTCCACAACCTCCCTAGCCAATTTATTCCAGTGCTTAACCACCCTGACAGTTAGGAAGTTTTTCCTAGTGTCCAACCTAAACCTTCCTTGCTGCAATTTAAGCCCATTGCTTCTTGTCCTATCCCCAGAGGTTAACAAGAACAATTCTTATCCCTCCTTCTTGTAACAACCTTTTATGTACTTGGAAACTATTATCATGTCCTCTCTGTCTTCTCTTTTCCAGACTAAACAAACCCATTTTTTTCAATCTTTCCTCATAGGTCATGTTTTCTAGACCTTTAATCATGTTTGTTGCTCTTCTCTGGACTTTCTCTACTTTGTCCACATCTTTCCTGAAATATGGCACCCAGAACAGGACACAATCAGGGCCGGCTCTGGCTTTTTTGCCGCCCCAGGCAAAAAAGTCTCCGGCCGCTCCCCCCCTCCCAGTGCGGCAGGGGAGGGCGGCCGGAGCCCCGGAGGGAGGGCGGCGAGTCCCGGTCGGGGCTCCGCTCTCCCCGGCGGCCAGAGCGCCGGGAGGAGAGTGGCGAGTCCCGGTCGGAGCTCCTCTCTCCCCGGCGGCGAGCCCGCCGTGGCTCTGCTGTCCCCCGCGGCCAGAGCGCCGGGGGGAAGGCGGCGAGCCCGCCTCGGCTCCGCTCTCCCCGGCGGCCAGAGTGCTATGGGGAGGGCGGCGAGCCCGCCTGGGGCTCCACTGTCCCCAGCAGCCAGAGCGCCGGGGGGAGGGTGGCGAGCCCCGGCCGTGGCCCCGCTCTCCCCGGCGGCTGGAGCCGGAGCACCGCAACGCCCCCCCTCCAGGTGCTGCCCCAAGCACAAGCTTGGCGGGCTGATGCCTGGAGCCGGCCCTGGACACAATACTCCAGTTGAAGCCTAATCAGCGTGGAGTAGAGTAGAAGAATTACTTCTCGTGTCTTGCTTACAACCCTCCTGCCAATACATCCCAGAATGATGTTGGCCTTTTTTTTGGCAACAGTGTTACACTGTTGACTCATATTTAGCTTGTGGTCCACTATGACCCCCTGATTCCTTTCCGCAGTACTCTTTCCTAGGCAGTGATTTCCCATTTTGTATGTGTGCAACTGATTGTTCCTTTCTAAATGGAGTACTTTGCATTTGTCCTTTATTGAATTTCATCCTGTTTATTTCAGACCGTTTCTCCAGTTTGTCCAGATCATTTTGAATTTTAACCCTATCCTCCAAAGCATTTGCAACCCCTCCCAGCTTGGTATTGTCCACAAACTTTATAAGTGTACTCTCTATGCCATTATCTAAATCATTGATGAAGATATTGAACAGAACCGGACTCAGAACTGATCCCTGTGGGACCCCACTTGATATGCCCTTCCAGCATGACTGTGAACCACTGATAACTACTCTTTGGGAATGGTTTTCCAAACAGTTTTGCACCCAACTTATAATAGCTCCATCTAGGTTGCATTTCCCTCGTTTGTTTATGAGAAGGTCATGCGAGACAGCATCAAAAGCTTTACTAAAGTCAAGATATACCATGTTTACCACTTCCCACATATCCACAAGGCTTGTTACCCTGTCAAAGAAAGCTATCAGGTTGGTTTGACATGATTTGTTCTTGACAAATCCATGCTAACTGTTACTTATCTTATTAGCTTCCAGATTTTTGAAAACTGATTGTTTAAATATTTGCTCAATTCTCTTTCCAGAAGTTAAGCTGACTGGTCTGTAATTCCCCGGGTTGTCCTTATTTCCCTTTTTATAGATTGGCACTATATTTGCCCTTTTCCAGTCTTCTGGAATCTCTCCCGTCTTCCATGACTTTTCAAAAATAATTGCTAATGGCTCAGATATCTCATCAGTCAGCTCCTTGAGTATTGTAGGATGCATTTCATCAGGCCCTGGTGACTTGAAGACATCTAATTTGTCTAAGTAATTTTTAACTTGTTCTTTTCCTATTATAGCCTCTGATCCTACCTCATTTTCACTAGCATTCACTATGTTAGACATCCAATCACCACCAACCTTGTTGGTGAAAACCAAAACAAAGAAGTTATTAAGTACTGCCATTTTCACGCTTTCTGTTATTTCCCTCTCTTCCTCCCCTTCCCTCCCATTGAGTAACGGGCCTACTCCGTCCTTGGTCTTCCTCTTGCTCCTAATGTACTTGTAGAATGTTCTCTTGTTACCCTTTATGTCGTGAGCTAATTTGATCTCATTTTGTGCGTTGGCCTTTCTAATTTTGTCCTTACATCCTTGTGTTAATTGTTTATATTCATCCTTTGTAATTTGACCTGGTTTCCACTTTTTGTAGGACTCTTTTTTTTTTTTTAAAGGTCATTAAAGGTCTCCTGGTTAAGCCAGCATGGTCTCTTGCCATACTTCCTATATTTCCATAATGACTGTTTGAAAAACTGCCAACTGTCTTCAATTGTTTTTCCCCTTAGACTTACTTCCCATGGGATCTTACCTACCAACTCCCTGAGTTTGCTGAAGTCTGCCTTCTTGAAATCCATTGTCCTTATTTTGCTGTTCTCCCTCCTACCATTCTATCATTTCATGAACTCTATCATTTCATGGTCACTTTCACCCAAGCTGCCTTCCGCTTTCAAATTCTCAACCAGTTCCTTCCTATTTGTCAAAATCAAATCTAGAACAGCCTCTCCCCTAGTAGCTTTCTCCACCTTCTGAAATAAAAAATTGTCTCCAATACGTTCCAATGCAATACGATACAAAGACAGCAGCTGCTCCCACACTAGGGTAGCATACATTAAGAGTCCAGGCTGTGGTCCCCAATTTAGAGGCTCCCTCCTAACTTGAAACCTGGAACCTAGTTCTCCAAGGATACTGCCTTAATTTGCTATTGGAGTGAGGAAGGTAGTTGGTCTTTCCTGAAACTCTGCCCTCTGGACTCCTTGTATCTGACTCTCAGACCTGGCCACCTCTACAGAACTTTTTCAGTCATTGTAGGAGTGCTTCAGCCATCTCTCTGCATCATCAACTCTGTCATAGCATAAGGTTATTTCAACTAAGTTGCACCCAGAGCCAAAGTTCAAAGGGTGCATTAACAGCCTTTGCAAGTAAAGTCTTAAAAAAGACTGTTGTATGTTAGCAAATTTCTCCGCTACTTTATTTGTATTAACTATCACTGACAGCTCCAGTACACTGTTTACACAAACATAAGCGGCCTAAGGCACTTTATAGATGCCTTCAGGGATGTCACAATCTAGTATCTGTGATGTCATAATGCTGAGAAAGGATGTACAGGAAAAAAGATAGGATTCAAATTTGACAGATTGCATTAGAAGCTCTTTAAGGTCCTGATCCTAGGAGGTGCTAAGTGCCTCATGTGATATCCACAGTGCCCTCACTTCCCACCTCTCAGGTTGCTCCACTCATTGTAGGATTTGACCTCATATCAAATCTGACTATAAGGGATTTTACTGTTCATGCACAACTGCAATGAAGAGAGTTTGCTGATACAAATGCAGATACAGTACAATATAATGGAAACAAATGAGAGCATTTTGTAAACTGCCATTTCAACAGCATTTGCACAGACTCAAACCTGTTGAGAATTTATCTGACTGGAATATAGTACATAATTTGATTCCCAGATGATGACCATCCTACCACCCATCCCACGTTCTGGGGCTGCACACTCACCTCCCATTTACTCCACTTGGAATGAGTTGGTTTCTTACTCCTCTGGGAAAGGTTTGTCCCCCCCGTCTCAGCACCACCTGCCTGGCTCCTTCCTTTCTGTTTCCGCTGTACCATGGGTTTCATGTTCCTCCACGTCTCTCTCTCATACCTGCTTTGAACAATCTTGCTTTAATTGAGCATGATCTGCTCCTATCCTCAGTCCCTACCCAATCCCAACTCTCCCCTATTGCTGGTTATACTCTATTGTTCTCTCTCCTGATTTATGGTACAGATCATCCAGCTGCCTCACGGTGATAAGGAGAATGGATATATATCCCTCACCAATGATACAAAGAAGAAACAGACGGAACAGTGTGCATTTAACCATATCAGTGCCAAAGGTCCCCAGCTTCCCTCAGAATTTTCCCTGCTAGTACAAGCCTATCAATCAAAACAGGTAAGTCTTAGTATCTGGCAAACTTGATGAAGAAAAGAAAATCTTAAAAAATACAACATATCATCACAATTTGGTTTTGTCCAGTATTTATTGTGCAAGGACATATGAAATGATTCACAACGGATGACATTGCAACATGCACATACAAATGTTTAGTATCATTATTATTTAATATTTATATTGCATAGGATCTAGAGGCCCTAATCAGGATTAGCAACCTGTTGGGCTGAGTGCAGTACAAAAACATATAAAGACACTGTCCCTATTCTAAGGATCCATATGTCATACAGGTAGTCAGATGAGAAAAATCAGAGAGAGTTATAGGGCATATGAAAAAATAGCAGGCTAAGGGGTAGAATTTTTTAATGAGTGAGGGAGTTGGAAGCCAGAAGCCAAAATCAATGACCAATTCTTCAAGAACTAACTGTTTTTACATAATGGATAAACAGAAGCATAACATTCTTAACACCATCTGGGGATTTGCAATAGTGGTAAGGCTCTCTCTTCATTTCTAACAGAAGTTATGTTTTACTATGGAATAACTAAGGCTACGTCCTCACTACGGGGGGGGGGAGGGCGGGTCGATTTAAGATACGCAAATTCAGCTACGCGACGTATTGGAGCCGACTTACCCCGCTGTGAGGACGGCGGCAAATCGACTTCCGCGACTCCCCCGTCGACGGCGCTTACTCCTACCTCCGCTGGTGGAGTAGAAGCGTCGATTCGGGGATCGATTGGCACTGTAGTTTTAGTGTGAGGTAAACTAGGTGAGGCCAACCACAGGCAGGGGCTATAATACTGACCTCACCTAGCTAGTTTGCAGTGAAAACTACAGTCACTTTGTCTCCACTGGGATTTTACAGTGAGATAACGATCAAGGGTTAGTTACCTCACTGTAAAAGGAAAAAAGACACTTTTTGGCCTGAAGAGGAGCCTAAAACTCCTACAGAGATAAGGGTTGCATATTTTACATTTCAGGTACCAATTTTCATTTCTTAAATTATGCTGCCACCAAGTGGCCAATTCATTTGTTCATTTAAAGTAGCGCATTTCAGGAGCTTTTCCCACACTTTTTGACAAAATTGGTTCTTGCCTCTCAAAGTGTGTAAAGATGGTGATACCAGTAACTAGTGTTTGAAACTGATTACGCTATTTTAAGGATTTAACAACAAAATTGTATCCCATCTCCTACAAAATTTGAATAATGTTATTACAGCCACTTGTAGAGACATACAAAATATTTATATTCATTCTGATGCTTAGCCTATGTTAGTGAAATTAATATTCTCATTGATGTATAGAACATGCCTTGGTGTTTGTAGTCCTTTGTTATAGGTGGCTAAATTAAGTGTACATGTGATGTTGTGCAGTCTATATGGTTTTATAAAAACATAATAAGAAATGAATATAATGTAACTGGAATTTGCTTCATGCAAAAGGTCTCTTGTAAGGTATCATTACAAAGCTTATAATCTACTGAGTGTGATCATCCCATTTCTATAAATGTACCACTCTTGTAACTAAAACTAGAAATATGAAATATAACTCTGAGGGCCTGTTGTAATTATGTAAAGTGTGGGCCATTAATGATGGTTTGGAATCTTGATGACTCCCATTAACAAGGACCATTGTCTGCAGATGGCTGTTTACCTGTTAGTCTTCCTGTATATATGTGGGTTGGCAAGTGGGCAATGAAGTCTTGCAGTGACATGTGATCATGTCACCTGAACTGGATTCCATCTTTAACCTGGTGCTTTTCCAGTGAGAGGGGGTGGAAACCCAGAGGGACAAAGGGTTCCCACCTTATGCAAAAGATATATAAAGGGGTGGAAGAGAACAAAGGGAGAGAGGAGCCATCATGAAGAATCCCCTAGCTATCACCTGAGCTGGAACAAGAGCTGTATCAGGGGAAAGAATTGTGCCCAGGCCTGGAAGGTGTCCAGTCTGAGCAAAACTTACTGAAGCATCTCTGAGGGTGAGATTATCTGTATTTAGTTTGATTAGAAATAGATTTGCTCATTTTATTTTATTTTGCTTGGTGACTGACTTTGTTCTGTCTGTTACTACTTGGAACCACTTAAATCCTACTGTCTGTATTTAATAAAATCTTTTTATTTAGTAATTTACTCAGAATATGTATTAATACCTCAGGGAGCAAACAACTGTGCATATCTCTCTATCAGTGTTATAGAGGGTGAACAATTTATAAGCTTTATGCAGGGTAAAACGGATTTCTCTGGGTTTAGACCCCATTGGGAGTTGGGCATCTGAGTGCTAAAGACAAGCACACTACTGTGAGCTGTTTTCAGGTAAACTTGCAGCTTTGGGACAAGTGATTCAGACCCTGGGTCTGTGTCTGGAGCCAGACGGGAGTGTCTGGCTCAGCAAGACAGGGTGCTGGAGTCCTGAGCTGGCAGGGAAAACAGAAGCAGGGGTAGTCTTTGCACATCGGGTGGCAGCTCCCAAGGGGGTTTCTGTGATACAACCCGTCACACCCATCTCCTACAAAATCTGAATAATGTTATTACAGCCACTTGTAGAGACATACAAAATATTTATATTCATTCTGATGCTTAGCCTATGTTAGTGAAATAAATATTCTCATTGATATATAGAACATGCCTTTGTGTTTGTAGTCCTTTGTTATAGGTGGCTAAATTAAGTGTACATAATATTTAATGTTTTAATATCTGATGTGTAATTTATGTTGGTACCAGTTCTCCACTTTTCTCTGTCCAGCTGTGTTCTTGATTTTGTAAATGTCACCTACGTGGAGGGGAAAACAAGTATTAAGTAAATCAGGATATTGACACTAGAAACAAATGGCAGGTGTAACAGACTTACATATTCAAACAACTCTTGAGCAGCCTCCTAGTAACTAGAAACTGGATCATCCCCCTTCTGCAATAAAACTAGCAGGAGGTATTAATGGAAGGAAAAATCCCTCCTGGATTTTCTCTCCCAATCGTTCCAGGGGTGGGGTGAGATTCTCTTGACATTCGCCCTTCCATCCCCCCAAATGAGCTATGATGGAACCCATTCCCTGCTTCCATGAAGGAGCAGTTTGGTGAAGAGTCAAGTACAGTCACAGTCAGGTGGACACCACAGGATTTCCCTCTTTCTGTCCAGTCCCATTTTTTTTCCCATAGAAAGGGCCTAACTCGTCCTACGGTCTCTATTTTTTTTTCTTCTTTTTACCTTTGAATAAAGGAAGTAGAGTTGGAGAATTTATTCAACTTAAACTGAAAGACAATACTTAAATATTTCTGAAATGACTTACGAACTAGAGGTACTTCCTAATTTTGTCTATAGCTGCCTGGCATTGTTGCTGAAAAAGGAAAGGATACCTGTGAACCTGAGGAAATAATAGGAATCTGCCAGCTGTCAACATCTGGGAGAGCTGGAGAGAAAGACCTCGAGAACAAAGTAGCTTGACTGAAAACCAGAAATGTAACTCATCAACATGTTCTTAATTTCTTTCTTTTGTTTAATCTTTGTTTGCCTTTATTCCAAATTAATTGTGTGGTAAATAGATTGATTGAAGGAGGATTATTATAACTGAGTAGTGAAAGAATTGATCCTTGTGTTTTCAATCTCTACTACACCAAATTAGTGAGGTCATAAAAAAAATGAATTCAGAGTAAACTGAAAGCCACTATACAATCCAAATGTAATTATTTTGTTAGTTCAAGTACACACCATGCCTGAATTTGCTTAGCCCATAAGCACCAATGATTTCTGCATAAGAGGGCATTGCCTCTGTTTCACTCAAGTACTTAGACAATATTTGGGGCCTTGTCTTTGGTAGGAGGAAAAATTGAGTATATGAGTCAGATATTTCTTTGGTGCAACCCTGTTTATTTACAAAGAACATACACAAAACTCTATTTCCCTGAACCCAGTAGAAACAAACAGCAGGAGACAGTTTCCTTCTTCAGAAATCCAGGTCTGCATTTCCACTGAATACTGTATCTATAAGAAGCTCTGTCTCTCCAGTTTGTCCCAAGCTCAGACCCACTATTTCCTCTCTCACTTCCTCTTGACTATCTGGTTGTTTTCTGCCTGTCTCACACATAGTCAATCCTCTCCACTGCCTCTGCATTTGCAGTCAGTCCTCAGAGAAACCCTTAAACCCATATGGCTTAGTTTGTGATTGGCCTAGCCATACAACTCAGTGCCTTGGATGATGGCTTCCTACCATGTCAACTATCTATCACTACACATAGAAGCATTTAATTGCTCTGTCTATTTAGCCTGAATGAAGGAGGGTTAGTGCACACATCAACTTTAACCAAATATCAGAGTGGTAGCCGTGTTAATCTGTATCAGCAAAACCAACAAGGAGTACTCATGGCACGTTAGAAGCTAACAAATTTATTTGGGCATAAGCTTTCGTGGGCTAAAACCCACTTCATCAGATGCATGGAGTGGAAAATACATATACACAGTACATGAAAAGATGGGAGTTGCCTTATGAAGTTAGGAGTCAGTTCTAACGAGACAATTCAATTAAAGTGGGCTATTATCAACAGGAAGAAAAATCACTTTTGCAGTGGTAATCAGGATGGCCCATTTCAAACAGTTGACAAGGAGGTGTGAGTAATGGGGGGGGGGGAGAAATTGGTTTTCAGTTTTGTAGTGACCCATCCACTCCCAGTCTTTACCTTCTTGTCAACTGTTTGAAATGGGCCACCCAGATTACCATTACAAAAGTGATTTTTCCTCCTGTTGATAATAGCCCACTTTAATTGAATTGTCTCGTTAGAACTGACTCCCCACTCGGTAAGGCAACTCCCATCTTTTCATGTACTGTGTATATGTATTTTCCACTCCATGCATCTGATGAAGTGGGTTTTAGCCCATGAAAGCTTATGCCCAAATAAACTTGTTAGTCTCTAAGGTGCCACAAGTACTCCTCATTCTTTTAACCAAGAATGTGATTGATCTATAGATCAAAGACACACTTAATGGCAGCCATTAATACTGGACAAAATCATATTCAGTTTTTGCCTCACTGTGGGTTTAGCCAATATACTAAAAATAGATTGTACCTCTGTAAATAGGGGTAACTAAGACAGGATCCCTGTTATTCAGGCCTAGTGGTCCAAGAGACTCTGGAATGTCTGTGGGAAACCAGGTTTGATTCTCTCTACTGCTTTGGAACTCAAGCACAATTGATAACTGGGTTGCAAAAATGAAGCCATGGGTAAATATTAAGAGGGAAATTGAGGCATTCACTAAGGGAAGGAGAGTGAGGAGGAAGAGCCTCTGTGCCTGATGAGGGTAGGATTGTACGGAAGACTTACAATTTGATAGCGTCTGTAGCAAATACAGCTCCCATTTAGTCTTATAGATCCAATCCTCTCCTATGCTAAAAGTAGTTTCTTTCCTCAGCTGCACTGAGCAAGGAGAAAATAAAAATCTATGCCGACCAGCCTTTACGACACTATTAATAGGAGCTATAAGGGAATACAATCAACGTGACTATGGTCAAAAGGGGAGTTTATGCCTCTCTGACAAATAACATGTGGCGTAAATGCCATAGTCAGATTTACTGCAGATTCTTAAAGAACTGTTTGTTAATGCCAAACTAATAAATGTATCAGTTAAAATCAACTATTTTTTCCATTCATCATCACACATGATACAAGAGTGCCAGCAGAGGACATATGATCTTCCTGAACTCAGCTGTATGAGTCAGCAGGGAATGTTAACTAATGCAAAGCCCTATCATTTGACAAAGATTCTGTCTATACTGCATAATCAACCATGTCAGGGGAACTGTTACAACAGCATAGTCCCTCAACAAGTTTAAAATATGCTTCAGGCTGGCAGTCCAGGCAAGATCAAACCATGCTACAGTTTTGAACTTTGCAAGGTAGAAGCACAAATCAGGAACACAGTTAAAATACAGTTTGGTTCCCTCTCTACTACAAGACCAACATGTTTTATCTGTTTTCAGTGAGAGGAGGATGGGAGACCAGATTGCTCCCTACTCCCTGCCTGCTTGATCTTACTGTGTAGAGGGGGGTAGGCCAAAAGTACTTCAAAAGTATTGAAATCAGTGGGCATTAGGAACCTCAATACCTTTGAGAATATGGGCCTAAGTGATATGCAAACAGAAGCCACAAATTAAATAATGAAGAATGAAATAATGCTTCCTTAATAAAGGGACTTACTGTAGCATGAACATAATATGTCTGATGGCTAGAAACCATACATCTTCAGAAAAGATATGAGTTTAGGTCAGAAATGTACAGAAACAAGATAATATGAGTTTCCTCCTTAGAGAGGAAGGATATTCTTCTGGTTGAGGCCCTGCACTAGCAGTTAAGAGATCTGTATTCAGCCTTTCTCTGAGACATTAGCCATGTCAATCAATCTCTCTGTGCTTTAGTTCCCCAGCCATAAAGTGGAAATAACAACAATTATTTCTCTGACCCTTGTCTATTTACACTAAGATTTTGGGACAGGGCCTGTCTCTCACTAGGTGTTTGTATAACACCTAGTAAAATACAGCTGGCCCTCTTCTCAGTTGGGGTTTCTAGGTGCTCCAAAGATATAAATAATAATAATGTGATAATCACAACAACACATGTTAATGCACAAAGCAGCTTAGCTAATATGGAAACAGGGCCTCACAATGGGAAGCATCAGGCAACCTTAATCATAGGCAATGATCCCAGCCTGGTCCTAAGAAAAGCAAGCAATAAAAACTCTACCATCACTGGCTTCCCAGCCTGGACACAGGTGCCTATAGGCAGGCTGCCCCATTGTCATTGATAGTATCAATACCATTACACAACCCCAGTTATTAGCCCTAATCCCTTTTCTTTACAGCTGCTAGCATCTCTTAGGGCTTGTCTATACAAATACTTAGTTCATGGCAAGTGGGGTGTAAATCTGCCTTGCCCTAGCCTGGCATGCACTAAATGTCTGTGTGGACCTTACTGCTGTGTACTAAAAGTTCCCTAGTGTGCTTTAATCTACCCGCTCTGAAACAGAAATAAGTTAAAGTACACTAAAAATCCTTCTGTGTGCAGCAGCAGGGTTGACACAGACACAGTGCATTACAGGGTAGTGCCGGGTAGATTTAAACCCCATCTTGCCACAATTTGTTTTCATATAACAAGCCCTTAGACTCAACATTCAGTTGAGTACTTTACCTCTTTCCCCATGAACCTTTAATTTTTAAGGGATATTTTGTCTCCTTAAAGGGATCTCTTCTAATTATTATGTGACCAATCAACACCCATCATTCAGCCATCCCCTTCAAACTGCTGAATACCATGAGGTAGTGTATACTCATTATAAAAAGGGAATCAAGCCAATTGTTCTAGTGTTGTGTAATGAGAGAGGTTTTAGGAGTGCATTTCTGTAAGAACATGGATGTGGTAAGGTACTCTTATATCATATCATACAATATATAGTGCTTAGACTTCTTGTGCAACATTTTTGTTTACAAACTGTCTCTTACTCTTTGTTTATCTAATTAGTTTGGCCCTTCACCATTAGGATATTGCTAGTTCCTTTTTCAATGTATCATAGCTTTTTGTATTATGTTAGCACTAACAGTACTTTTTTGAATAATGCACTAGGCTTCAATAGGCATACTCAAAAAGAGACTTGTTGGGTAGCTTAGGCTTTGTCTAAACAGCATTACACTTTTTTAGGTACAAATTTTTGTGTGGATACTTCTTTTTGATTTAAACATGTCTTCTAACAGTAAGAAAAAATGGTATGTTAAGCTTACATGGAGTTGAGTGATAACACACAATTAACTAAATCTGTTCAAGATAATACCTTTCATTACATCAGATCACGTGAAAGTGAAAAGTTTGTGGCTGAACTAGCTATGTAAACCACCAAAGGAGTGGGGGGCAGGGGAAGACAGCCTGTCTATGGTAGAATTATTTTTGTTTCTTCAGCTCTGTTCTTACAGAGCTCTCTCCTATACTTCCTAGCCTAGACTTGTAGGAAGAAAACAAGTTACCTTTTACTATGCCAGCTGTACTATTTTTAGAATGTCCTATGGAGCCCAGTTCCCAATCACTCTGTAGGGAAAAGGGAGGAACTAATCCTTTGAGGCACCTCATATGTGTAATTCCATATCCAAATCACTTGGCTAAACAAATCTAAAATATACTAATCCTTGCCAACATATTGCAAAAAACACGCTTATATCTGTAGCTTTAGCTTTCTACAGAGATGCAATAATTAGTAATACTTAGAGGACTAGTAAGCATTGATGTAGAAGTGAATTTCCAAAATGGTGTTTGGAAGAGCGTGTTGCTGTTTCCAATTTTTCATTGGATCCTGCTATTGTATTCATGTTTCACACCAGGTCTCTCATTCTGATACAGTAAGATTGGATAAATCTAGCTCTAGCACAAAAGCCTAGAATATGATCCCATGCACAGTGTGGACTACCATGCTGAAACAGCATGAAGTGTGACCTCCCAGGATTATATTTGTGATGAATAGTGACTGGTGTCCAAAATAATTGGGCTTCAGTTAGCAAGGCGCCCCTTGTCTCACCTTCTACTGTCCCCAGCAGGCTGAATATATCTCAAAAGTGGCAGAGGAAGGAAAAAACTGGGAGATATAGTGAGTGAGGTGGGGGGGAATTACAGGGAAGACTTACGGTGGGGAACAAGGAAGGATGGTGGACAATTGAAAAGTAAAAGAATACTCTCTCTTATCTCCTCCCCTTTTGGAATGGGGATTATTTCTAATGTAATGCATAGACTGAGGGCAAACAGTACTTCTCCTGTTAATGTTCTTTCATAGTCCCATGCTGTCCCCTGACTGCTTCCTTGCTGCTATCACCACCAATCCACCCAAATCTTCACAAGCTGATCCCATTCCCATTGCACGCAGCAAACTAATTTGTTCCCACCCCAAGCCTCTTCCAACCAATCCCCAATTTGCTCGGCATACTTATGTTTTCTGGTTGGAAACCGCTTCTCATACCTAATCTCTCCACCATTCAGAATCTCCCCCACTCCAAACCCAAAGTATAGGACATACACCTGTCCCCACATACACACAACACTCCAGCTCAGAAGAGTTACAATATCTGAACAACCTGCCCTGCTTGTTGCTGCACTTGGAGAAATGGGGAAGGGCTCTGGCTGCAGAAAGCCCTATATCTTTTCTCTGAAGTTGAAGAAAATCAGCACCACAAAAGCCTGGTACTCTCGTCTCGGTATCTCCTACACGTTTCCCTATGAGTTTCTGCCTTTCCTAGCATGATGGCAGCACTAATTTTGATTGGGGCTCTAGGCATTAATACCATATATGTACTCCCCTCTGTAGAAGGAAGGTCTTCCGTTTATTAAAGCAGAGGCGTCTGAGTCACACTTAGGCTGGGTCTACGCTACCCGCCTGAATCGGCGGGTAGAAATCGACCTCTCGGGGATCGATTTATCGCATCCCATCGGGACGCAACAATCGTTCTCCGAATCGACGCTCTTACTCCACCAGCGGAGGTGGGAGTAAGCGCCGTCAACGGGAAGCCGCAGAGGTCGATTTTGCCGCCGTCCCTACAGCGGGGTAAGTCGGCTGCGATATGTCGAATTCAGCTATGCTATTCGCGTAGCTGAATTTGCGTATCTTAAATCGACCCCCCCGCCCTGTAGTGAAGATGTAGCCTTAGATTCTATTCATAAGCCCTCACACAGACTTTGTGGGGGGGTTTTGTTTGTTTTTGGCAAATAACTATTCAGGACTAGCCCTGTAGGTGTACACTCTTATTTGGGAACAAGAATGCCTTGTTAACATTTATTTTAACCAGTTTCTGAATATCTCCATGTGTAAACAAGCCCTTAGACAACGGTGTTTAGTGTCACTCTTGAAAATCAGGCCACAAATGTATTTGTCACTTACCTGTTTAAAATGGTGATACTAGCCTATCTCACAGGTGTGTTCTGACTGTCCAGACTGTCAGACAGCTTTTTATCCAGAGATCAATGTAAATACAATAGAATTATTTCTAACACTACTTTGCGTCTGAGAAATAGGATGTGGATCCCATTAAAACTAACATTATAATATAAAAAGGCAGGATTAAAGTTTGAGTTGTCAGGAAATGCATGTTGGGTTTTAAGTACCTAACTGTACAACATCAACATTGCATGAAAATCTGCACTTGGTGGAGTTTTTTGTTTTGTTGTTTTCCTTTCCAAAAAAACCAACAAATTTGCAAATAACTCTTGCAATTGGGCTTTGAAACACGCACCTTACTGAGGTGGGGCTCACGTGCTGATACAGTCTACTTTGACACACACTTCTGCAACATGGCAGCTACATCTTACATTTTTGTTTTTTGGTTCTGTCTATAGTAAAATTACAACTGTGTGGCTCCTGCTATAACATAGCCCATCTATATGCAATGACTGGGTAAGGAACTGGTTACTAAATAGTTAAATAGTTTACTTAAGCATGGATTATTCTTGCGGTGTCAGTGTGACCTTATCTATCCATATTTTGGAACATCATCAGCCAGGCTCATTGCACTATGGACTAAATTTACAAAGAAACTTTGGCATAGTGATATTCAGCTTCACAACACTTCTAGGTGATGAGAAAATCACTGACATTCACAAAGCCTGAGTTAGGTGCTTAGTCTCCCTGTGGGATGGATGGGGAGAAGAGCGAACATGCTAGGCAGCTCTGCTGCTACAATAGCCATGGGGAGATGCCAAGCTGAGAGGGAGGGTGTGCTAAACCCCACACCTCTCTTGGAGCTAGATGCTAAAACCCAGGCTGCAGGGAGGTGCTGCCTTTTCCTTGTGTGGGATTCTCTTCTGCAAACCTTCTTTTGGTGCTCTAGCAAGAGGCTGTGAGGGACCTGACCTCCTTCATAACTTTTAGTCCAGTAGCTAGGTTTCCCACCCAGGATGTAGAAGACTTGCAGTCCAAGTCCCCACACACACTCACTGCAAGGTGAGAAGGGATTTGAATTGCGCTAACTGCTGGGCAATGGGGTATTCTGATATGGGGCTCCCTCCATCTCTCCCATTAAAGCTGTCCAATGTGGATAGACAACCTTTTTAAAAACAAATCACTAGAGCAAGAGGACTGGATGTTGGAGGTGACATCCAGTTGGAGCCAACCACCAGGCTGGCTACAAGACATTCTCATACTTGGATTCTCTCTGCCCAATATCCTAGTGATTAGGGCACTCATCCATTATATAGGAGATGAAGTTCGAGTCTCTGCTCCAAATCAGGCAGCACAGGGATTTGAAAACAGGTCTCTCTTATCCCAGGCAAGTGCCCTAACCACTGAGTTATTAGCTCTAATGGATGTGGTTGCTGACACAAGAAAAGGCTGACCTGCCTTAGGCACCTCACTCCAGAAGAGGATTTGTGGCTATGAATCCTGAGCTGAGACAGGTATTTAATTCCTTTGAAGAATTTAGGCTCTGCCCCTTGACATTTCCTACTGGAGAGTTTAAGCAACTCCTGCTCAGATTGCTGGCTTTTTTTGAGAATCCCATTCACAGATACTTAATTCTTCCCATCCCCTAGATGCCTCACTAGTGGCTGAGAATTCCACTGTATGGCAGGGCGTACATAAATGTTTATCTGTGGATCTAACCCTAGGTATCTAAAGAAGCAGATGGGCCAAGAGGGATTCTCAAAGGTGCCCAACTCCCATTGACTTCAGTTGAAACTGAGTGCTCCTCTTTAGACCTCCAAATACCTTTAAAAATGTGCCCCCTTGTCACCAGAGACACTTAATACAACCATCAAATAGTCTTCTCAGCCTACAATAGGATTTATTATAAAGTGCTAATGGCACACTCAAGATGCAAATGATGTAATACCTAGAAATGCCTCCTGTGTTTAGATTGTCAGATAATTGCAACTTTCATTGAGCAAGGTATGCTCAGGATCCACATAGGGTAACTTGTTACAATATAAATACCAGGGCTGCTTCTTATTGTAACTTATAAAACCCACCCATCACTAATTCTTTGGGGTGTATGTACATAAAAATATACTACAACTTTTGACCAAAGTTAGTGAGCCCTGCCTTTCCCCTCTCTCAGGCAAAAGTCTGAAAATGCAATCCTTCTCCTCTCTCAAGCAAAAGTCTGAAAATTACCTTATCTTGCACTGATAACTAGAACTGGTTGACTTTTCCTGTCAGAATACTGATTTGTCAAAATTTTAACCATTCTGCAGAGATGGTACCACTTTGATGAATGCCAGATGGAAAGCAGGCAGGGTTCTAATGGAATCTTGCCAGGTTTTCTGCTTGCTGCCTAGTGGACTGATGAGGAGCCTGGGAGAGCTGGCTCCCAAACTCATGGTTCCTTGACAGCCTGAGCTTCCAGTATCCAGAATACCCAGCCATGGTGACTACCCCCGAGACAGGGACTTGATGGTTTTCCTTTTCATGGAGAACTACAACATTTAAGCTGTTTTAATTCTGAACAAAATCAAACTTTGAGGTAAATAATCCTGTCTGAGGATTTCAGTTTCTCAGCATAGCTATGATAATCTAGTAGGATGGGAAATGAATTCATAAATCAAGGATGCTTCACTGAGAATATCCTGCCACTACATGCTCCAATTTTATGACAGCTGATTTAGGTACATAGGCATTGCCATACTGCATCAAACAGTAATGTCTTTGATCTCCTATCCTGACAGTGGTTCATACCAGGTCATTCGAAGAATATTGCAAGATGCCTAATGGAGTTATAGAAAAATCTGTCCAGGAAGGATCTATTGTATTTTATTCCCCCCACCCCCACCCCAGCTCCTGGCAAAATGTCTGCACGAGGTTTTAGCTGAGTTTACTGAATTTAGATTGCCAATTAATTTTAACTGAAGGTTTTGGGGACTTCTTATGTAGACATACACACAGGCTGCAATATGCCTTCAAAGGTTTGAGCTTGAGAAGGGTGAGCAGTGAGAACCCTTATTAATGATGTTAACCTAATTCAATTGGAAACATCTTCCTTGCCCCTCAACACATAACCGGAGCCCTTATTGTAGCCACAGGGTACCATGGCCATAGGTAACTGTCCTGAGCCTCTTTGGAAGAAAGGGGAAGGTCCTAAAGAAATCCACCCTCAGGTCTGAGTCTGGAGTAAGCAGGCATCAGGTGGGCAGTTGCTGCAACGAACACTGTTGTGGCAGTGAAGAAATGCAACCTGGCCAATTCTTGCAATAGCTGGTATCTTCTTTAAAGTCCTGGCCCTTAGAATTATGTGATTACATGAGAATCTCATTGGCTTTTATTAAAACCTGTTTCTAACTGCCCCGTTCAGGGGCAGAAATCTAAAACGTGACCTGTGAGCACTCTACAGGCTCAAGCTCCAGGGAAAATGACATCCTCCTCCCCGCCCCGCGTTTGATGCTCCTGATCTTTAAAGCCTGCCCCATGTGGGGGGGAGGGAGCGTGACTCATGCTTTCTGAACGCCAGAGTTTGGCAACGCTGCTAGCTGCACCAGCAGGCACCCCCTGTGCTGAGATAAGCCCGTGGGGGATGCGGGATAGCTGGAGGCAGGCACAGGGCAGAGACCCCAGTTTCCCCCAGGAACTGGTGTTGATGGAACGACAGGAACCGCGCACTCACCACACCCGAGAGCCCAGAGGGGTGTGGGTGACGTCACTTTAAATATGGGCGGAGTTTCCATTGAGGACTGGAGTAAGCGGGTTGCCCGCTCCTGTCAGTCAATCAACACTGCCAGCCCCTCCCCGTCGTTGGCATATGATTGGTTCCGGCGCCTCAGCTAAGGCCCGTCTCCACTCTGCGGTGATTGGCTAGTAGTGGGATCCGGGTTCCCGGATGCGGGCACGTTCGGCGGTTATAAAGCGCTCGCGGAAGGCGGGAGCGGGCGCAGTTTGAATCGCGGCGGGTGCGGCAGAGGTGGTGTAGTTGGCTACGCTCGGTGTGTGTGGGACGCTCGCTTTCTTCTACCCCCGCGTGGCGTTGCAGCAAAGCTCATAATGGTAAGGGAGCCGCGGGAGCCGGCCTCGGTAGGGCGTGCGGCTGCGTCGCCTTGCTGCGGCAATGGTAGAAGCTGAGGTGAACGAGCCGCAGCTGTTGGNGGGGGAGAGGGTGGTGCACGCGCACTAGTGCCGCCGGGGGGGAGAGTGATTGTGGCGCATGCGCTCAGTTAGTGCCACCAAGCGTGGAGGAATAAGGCGCGCGCGCGCGCATCAGAGCTGGCTAGAGGTTGGAGGCGCATGCGCGGGATGAGCGTGTCTTGAGGTTGGAGGCGCATGCGCGCGGCGGGCGCATGGCGCGTCTACTGCTCGCATCTAGGGCGCCGACTGCCTTCGCCACTTAAGTTCCGTACGGGGCAGGATAGACACGCCACGCTTGTGGCAGGTGCTGCTGCTCACAGTCTCCCTTTGCATTAGGCTGGCGGTAAAGCTGGGAAAGACTCCGGAAAGACCAAGACGAAGGCAGTGTCCCGCTCACAGAGAGCCGGTCTGCAGGTGAGGACTGGGCGAACTGTCTGCTTACAACACACCCGTCCCGAACTGGGAGGGGGTTTGCCTGAGGGCCCTCCCAAGTTACAGGGGAACATTCCTTTTATTGCAGATCTTGTGATATTTGATGCTTATTTTAAAAGCCCTGGCTCCTCATGTGATTACATGATGTCATTTTCTTAACTTCAGCTCATTTCCTCCTCTTAAGGCAAGAATGCCAAGTTTGGTTTGTTTGTTTTTTTTAATGCTTTCTGGGCAGAATCTCTAGTGTCCTTGTTACAATTATGTAAACCAATGCCTCTATTTTGTGAGAGGTTGACTCTTGACCCTCAGATGGATGGGTTTGGCTGAGACAGGCCCCCAGCAAGTCTTGCTGGAGGGAGGGGCTGAAACTATGCTATTAATAGTAGTAGTAGTAGTAGCAGCAGCAGCCACTGACCTCATTATACCTGGGTGATAGTGATTTCAGTATATTGTCCTATTGGAAATCCTGCTAGAAGCACACTCAAACTGTTACCGTAAATGCAGACATACTTGTACCAGATAGCCAACATCAGCTTGATCTGTTTTTTGCTGCCTGGGTGCTATACACAAGCAAGAGGTGTAAAGATTGCAGCTTTACAGGCACTCTTACCCCAGTGATGTCTGCAACATAGTCTTATCCAGTCTGATCTCTTGCAGTTCCCTGTTGGCCGCATCCACCGACACTTGAAATCTAGGACTACCAGCCATGGACGTGTGGGAGCCACAGCTGCTGTATACAGTGCTGCCATCCTGGAGTACCTGACAGCTGAGGTGAAGTTGATGATATGTGGAAGACAGCTGACACTGCTGGAGCAGCATAATGACCAGGACTGCTTGTATTCTGCAATTCTGTGATCATGGAATTTGCTGTAGAGTTGTGCTCTAGAACCTCTGCTTCAATTTTTTTTTGTTCTACAAACTCACTTTAGTTAGTAAAAAATGTAAACTGATGTCCCTAAGGGCCTGGTCTCCACTAAAAAGTTAGGTTGAAATGGCTACGTTGCTCAAGGGTGTGATGAATCCACACCCCTGAGCAGTGTAGCTAAGCCAATCTTGTCTGTGTACATAATGCTAGGTCAATGAAAGAGGTCTCCTGTTGATCTAGCTGCTGCTGCTGCTTCTCAGGGAGGTGGATTACCTATGCTGATAGGAGAACCCCTCCTGTCAGTGTAGGTAATGTCTACACTTGAAATGCTGCAATGACAGCACTGTAGCTGTGCTGCTGTAGCGTTTAAAATGTAGTCAAGGCCTCATCAGCAGACCTGAAACTGGTTTTAAGATGTGAGCTACCCCAGTTATGTCATATGGAGGGGCATGGACTCCCTGACTGCAGTTGTGGGACTTGGCATTTTTTCCCAAGATGCCACAGAACTCTGCATTTTTGTTGTAGAATGAGTATCTTCAACTATAAGCTCTCTTGTGGAAGGGATGAGAATGAAGAGTATCTTGTAATATAGTCAGTTACAGAACTTAATGGTGCATGCTGCAGAACTTAGTTACACAAAGCCCTGATAACACTCTATGTAGCCTAGCCTACAGTGCCTGCCAGATATTGTTTCGGAAATGTCATTAACTCATGCAATCTATGCTTGATGGGTAGGGACTGAAAGTGCTTTTGTCTGCAGGTTCTTGAGCTGGCAGGAAATGCATCCAAAGACTTAAAAGTGAAGCGTATCACTCCCCGTCACTTGCAACTTGCAATAAGAGGAGATGAAGAATTGGACTCTCTCATTAAGGCAACAATTGCTGGTGGTGGTATGTAACTCCAACTCATTACTATTCAAACTAAACTTAAAGTCAGATAGGTTTCTCACCACTGATTGTGTATTATGATGTTTGTAAAGCAAATACAATACTGTCTGTTTCAAATGATATGAGGAAAATCTACTTCAACCTTGCCTTAATCCTTGTTTTTTTTAATCTTAGGTGTAATACCACATATCCACAAATCTCTTATTGGAAAGAAAGGACAACAGAAAACTGTCTAAAGGATACCAGTATTCCTTGTTATCTCAGGACTCTTACTACTTAACAGTTGTCCAGTGTTGGTGATTCCAGTGGACTGTATCTGTGAAACACAATTTTGCCTTTTATAACTTTGCGAAGCTAAAGCTCACTGAGCATTCTAACAAACCAAATTTCTGCATTGACGTCTTAACCATATTTAAGTGTTACCATAGCTTCAAAGAAGCTGTTGTATCTGTAGGGGTTTTTGATTGCGGTGACTGTTTTAGATCTGTTTGATTTTAATGTGAAGCAGAAATAAAAATAAATGTTTGGTTTTGTACAGACACTTCATCCACTAGAGTGGAAGTATTCAATAAATGTTATATCAATACTAGTCTCTGTGTGCATTAGCTATTGCTAAACTTTGATAGCAACTCTTAAGACCGATCAGATACAGTTCTTGACCAAGGAAATGTTATCCTGCTACTATAAATGGTAAAATGCCTTAGTCTGCCAACAGAGCTTCCTTGAATCAAATTATCATTATAATAAGAGTTGAAGCAGACTTAGTGACCCCTTACAATCTGTAACAGTAATCAAGCAATATAGATTGTAAGCTTAAAGCTGTCTATAGGACATATCAGTATGGGACATAGAACTTGATTGCACGGGTGGAGGGGAGGGAAGTCATCTGTATTAGAGGGAGCTCCCTCTGCTTACTGTCTTTAGTATAGTCCTGTATAAATACAGCTTTTTTTTTTTTTTTTTAACTACCCTAGACTGCCACAGTTGGGTAAAAATTTCTAACACTTGTTCTCACTTTTTATGAACTCATGTTAACCTCTGCAAAAATATGCAGTAGCTGGCATAACTAACAAACGGTGCCTTTTTAATATTGCCCTTTACTAGTGATGCACTATTCTGGATTGTTATGATACAATTCTGCACTAACCTTAATGGCCTTTGAGCTTGTTTAACTATACACTACTTAGTGGGAATAGTGCTAAGCTAGAGCCACAGTGCCTGGCTACAACAATATGATTTTTATGAACTCTTTGTAGTAGAGGCATCTTAAAGTATACTACATGAGGTGTAAAATAAGAACAGTATCAAGCAAAGTAATACATCTATTATTTAATCTTTAGCTAGAGTAAACAGCCTCCCTTGGCTGTTGGGGAAATCTTAAACTACTGAAGCATTTTTTCCTGCTTATGTGTCCTAAAGCCTCATAGTTATAACTGTTGAAGGTGTCATTAAAGCTGTGGTCAAATTAGGAAAATGACCTACTGCTGAACTTTTTCAAGTCCTTTCTAAGCTTAGTAGGGGTTTATTTTGGGGCAAGCTCTAGTGCTCACTAGCTCTAAAGTGTCATCTGAGCTTGCTCATACAGGTGAAAATGACTGAGTACAGGAACCTTGTTCTAAGTAGGGTCTGTATTGCCACTGTAAGTGGAATTGCACCATGTTTGTACTATGAATCCTTGCAGCTGCAGCCTGGAAGTGAAGATGCATTCTGGAGAGCAAATTTTACAGCACTTTTAGGGCTGCTGCAATGTACTCTATTCTCTCTACTAGGACATAAGTAGCGCTCAGCAGAGGATCAGTTTCCTGGGATTGAGCGGGTCAATTGAGCCTACAGGATAAAGACCTGATTCTGCTTTGTGAGGATAATCTCACTATTACCTCATAGCAATTTCTAAATCCTATACCATATTCTACTGCTACACTGTAAAATAGTTTGACCCAATTCTTGAATTTGACTAGATACATCCTAAATGACAACCAAGTACTTCATTCTTTACTTTTAAAATGAGGTGTATTGCTCTTGTGAGTTAATCTCTTCTACATGACCAGCATGTAGTGTCAACAGAATGATTTCAGGGGTGGAAGAAGGAAAGAACAGTTTAAGGGTAAAAGATGACTATTTTAAAGAACTGTTTCCCCCCCAATCTAAAGAATAGGGGAAAATGGAGTACTCGAGCTAGAAAATAACTCTGCTGCTATTAAGTGTCTGGTGTTTGGAAAACAGCCCATGGAATCTGAAAGGTTTCCATAATTACTATTAGCCTTTATATGCGGGTTGGTCATAGTTTCCTCTAAACGGTGGAACTCGCTGGGCTAGACTGCAGTCACTAAATGCTTAAATGAGAGCCAGCGATTGATCTCTGCGCGGGTTTCACAACACCCTACGACTGCAGCTTGCTATTGTCCCTACCTCTCGTTTTGGTTTGTTTAGGAGGTATTTGCCATGGAGTAGGTACAAGCTGTTGCAAAGGCAAGCTCTGTCTCTGATCCAGTGCACTGCTAGTTCATGGGGCGCTGTAAGAGCGTGCCATGCTGGTTAGATTTACTTAGCCCCCGCCTCTTGGGTGACCAGATAGCAAATGTGAAAAATTGGGACAGGGGGTGGGGGTAATAGGAGCCTATATAAGAAAAAGACCCCAAAATCGGGACTGTCCCTATAAAAACAGGACCTCTGGTCACCCTACCCGCCTCTGCACTCCTGCCACCAGGTGCCCCTCATAACGGCCATCTGTCCGTTGCTCACACGCTACCGCCGGGGGAGTGTCCCTGCGTGATTTCTCTGGTAGCCCCCCAGCGTTGCTGGAGGAGGATGCGGCTGGAGCAGGCAGGGGCCCGTGCGCCGCAGGACACGAACCTTCCCCACCAATGGGCCACGTTCTCGCCCCCAGCCGCGGGCTGCGTCCGGCGGCGTAGTGCGCACGCGCGCCGCCGCCGCGCAGTTTGGCCCGGAAGCAGCCGGCGGCCCGGCCGGTCGGAGCCGCGCGCTGGTGTCGCTGTAGCGGCGGGGAGGATGCGGCGCGCTGAGATGGCTCGTACGGAGTGAGGAAGAGCCCGAACTCCCCCCCCGGCTCCGCTCTGGCTTCAGGCCCCTTCTCTCTGCGCTGCGGCGGGCGGAGGCGGCGCAAGGAGAAGCCCATGGAGGGGAACCGGGACGAGGCGGAGAAATGCATCGAGATCGCCCGGGAGGCGCTGGAGGCCGCCAACCGCGACCGGGCGCAGCGCTTCCTCCACAAGGCCCAGAAGCTTTACCCGACCGAGACCGCCCGAGGTGAGGCCCGGCTGGCCGCCCCGCCACACTCCTTCCTTGGGCCGTGACCCACCGCCGCCCGGTTGCCACCTCCGAGGGAGGGGCCAGTGGGGCCGGAGTCCTGCCCGAGCTGAGCCCCCACTCCCCGCCACCTTCCCGCTGGCCGGGCCCCCAGCCCTTGGGCAAACCCTAGGCTAGTTCTCCTCGACCTAGGTGGTTTCTGAGGCTCTATCTCGCCTGCTTGCTGCTTCCCCTCCTCTGGGTTTGCCAAACATAACACCTTGGGTAGGGCCTGACCACCGGAGGGGAGATAGTAGTGACCTCTGGGCCACCTTCACCCAGTGTGCCCTCTTTGTGGCTTTGCCCATGAGCCCGGGTGCACCCTGGTGAGCAGAACATGCCAGTGGACTTTGTGCCTGTGAAATCGCTCACCTCGGACTTCAAGTGATGTGCACAGAAAATTTCACGTGTGTGACTAGACACGTGTGTGTATACAGATGCAGGCCAAGGCGAAGGCCCTAGAAGTGAATGATTAGCTTGTTTGTTCAGTTGTATTCAGACTGGTCTGGCTGTAGACATGTAACAGGGAAACCGAACAGTAAGAGGTTTAACTGTTGGGAGATAGGCTGTTCGGGTATTTAAAAGGAGAAAGTGGAGTTGGGAAGAGAATCCTTTGGCTGGAATCAGGAATTGAAGTCAGCCCTAGATAAGCACAAGTTCAGCTTTGTTCTACTGCACTGGGTCATAGACTCCTATTTTGTACAAGTTGCCAAAGAGTATTTCTGCTCAACAGCTAGACATGGCCTGTGCCAACTGCCGGTGTCTAGTTGCTGTGTAGACATACCCTAAAAGGCTTGAAGAGCTAGTTCAGTGGTTCTCAAACCTTTGTACTGGTGACCCCTTTCACATAGCAAGCCTATGAGTGTGGACCCCCCTTATAAATTAAAAACACTTTTTAATATATTTAACACTATTATAAATGCTGGAGGCAAAGTGGGGTTTGGGGCGGAGGCTCACAGCTCATGACCCCCCATGTAATAACCGTGCGACCCCTGGAGGGGTCCCGACCCCCAGTTTGAGAACCCCTGAGCTAGTTGAAATTCAGAGAAGCACTTCATTAAAACACGTAGTACTTAGCTAAAACAATTGGAAGGAATATGACTTTGATTTACCATGTTCTCTTTCGGGATGTAAAAAGTTAACCGGTAAGTAGCAGTCTTACCGGTTAACCCGCCTTAACTGTTAACCCCAAGCTGGCTGGCCGGCCCCAGTGTCCCTGCGCTGGTTGGAATGGGCCCAGCCACGCCGACCAGTGGGATCTGCTCCAGCGGCTTAATCGGTTAACCATTTAAAGCAGTTCTTAAACGGGGTCAGAGGCCCCCTGGGGATATGCGAGCAGGTTTCAGGGGGTCTGCCCAACCGGGCTGGCATTAGACTAATTGGAGCAGGAAGCCCACACTGTCCTGACTCCACCACCCGGGGCTGAAGCCAAAGCCTGAGCAGCTTAGCTTTACGGGGGCCCCCCGTGGTGTAGAGCCCAGGCAGTTGCCCTGCTTGCTTCCCCCTAATGCCAGCCCTGGCTTTTATATGTAGAAAAACAGTTGTTGTGGCACAGGTGGGCCATGGAGTTTTAATAGCATGTTGGCGGGGGAGGGGGGGGTTCAGAAGGAAAAAGAACTCCTGTTTAAATGACATATTTTTAGTCATTTAAATGGTTAACTTTTTAAACAGTACTTATATCCCTAGTTCTCTTGTTGAAAGAATTTATTGTGGATTATTGTTTGCAGTTTTAGCCACCAACATGGCTGAATTGGGGCAAACCATTACTACACCAGGATTCACTGCACTAGTACAAGTTGCTCTACTCCATTGTGAACTAGGTCTATACTAGTCTTTGGCCAGTTACACCCTGAAATTTGAAAAAACATTAGCATCTTTCTAGCAGTTGTTTAAAAGACGGTTCTTTAGAGGAAACAATAGCATGGTTTCAGATTTCATTATCAACAGGGTCATTGCCTATCTAAGGGTATGTCTTCACTACCAATGTTAAAGCGCTGCCGCAGCACCAGCAGTGGGAGAGAGCTCTCCCAGCGCTGTAAAAAAACCCACCCCCACGAGGGGAGTAGCTACCAGTGCTGGGAGTGCGGCTGGGAGCACTGTCTACACTGCCACTTCACAGCGATGAAACTTGCATCGATCGGGGGTGTTTTTTCACACCCCGAGTGAGAAAGTTTCAGCGCTGTAAAGTGGCAGTGTAGACGAGGCCTTGGGGTCTTCTAGTCATGCTATGTCAGAAGTTTATTCTAGATGTTAGTGCATGCAATGACTTGTTGAGTTTCCAGTCTCCACTTAAGTTCCCTTTATTTTCTTCAAAGGATAAGTAAGTTTCCTTTTATTCTTTTTACTGAAATGAAGATTTCCACACACAATTAAATACTGCAGCATAGAATATTTCAAATTAAAATTGCACTCTAGGGTGATGCTCTGAAAATATCAACTCTAGGTGCTGCAGGTTCCTACTGTAATATCAGGTATATATTTACCAAACACTTTCCCTCCTCCTGTGCTTATCTGTTAAATTTTGTGAGCAAGCAAAAAGTAAGGGCTTACAACATCTATTTGTTTTTTTTAATTACCGTAGATTGCTTTTTCTGAAATAAAAGATAGATATACTAGGGATCAAAGATAGATATATTAGGGATCATTAGGACAAGGGAAATCCATTGCATCCTTATCTCTGAGCAGAGCCCTCTGCAGAATTGATAGGTCACATACTTTGCACCTCTTCCACTTTGCCTGTATGTCTTAAGTACTACCACAAGCCTGTGATAATCCAAAACACTTGCCATGGCTTAGTTGGATGGCCTTCATGAAAATTCCCTTTGCCTATGAAAAGGAATATTGGGCTGGAAGCCAGGAGACAATGAGTTTCAGTCTCCCCTCTTACACTGACTAGAGTTAATAATTTTGTACATTTCACAGTCCGTATAGCAGTGGTCACCAACCGTTGTATCATGATCGACTGGTCGATCCTGGAGACTCCTGTTCGATTGTGATCTCCGGTGGTGTAGCGGGGCTGCGGCTAAGGCAGGCTCTTTGCCTACCTGGCCCCACGCTGCTCCCAGAAGTTGCCAATGCGGCCCTGGGGGGCGGGAGGGAAGGGGGTCTCTGCACGCTGCTCCTGCCTGCAAGCACCACCCCCACAACATATTGGCCACAGATCCGTACCTAGCCAATGGGAACTGCGGGGGCAGTGCCTACAGAGGGGGTAGTGCGCAGAGACCCCTCTTCCCCCCCGGGCCGCATTGGCCGCTTCCAGGAGCAGCGTGGGACCAGAGCCACCCAAGATAGGTGCTGCTCCCTTCAATAGGCAGGTTGTGAATGGCTCTACAGCATTAAGACCAGGAGTAGCATGAATACAGCAGGCCAAGAAGCCTCCCAGAGCCAGCCCCCTCCTGCACCCAAACTCCCTCCCAAAGCTTGCACCACTTACCCCTTCCTGCACCCCAACCCTTTGCCTCAGGCTCGGCTCGGAGCCCCCTCCCCCACTGTGAACCCCTCAGCCCCAACCCAGAGCGTGCACCCCTCCCGAACCCAGCTCCCTGCCCCAGCCCAGTGAAAGTGAGTGAGGGTGGTAGAGAGCGAGTGACGGAAGAGGGGGGGATGGAGTGAGCAGGGCGGGGCTTCGGGGAAGGGGCAGGGTAGATTCTGGGTTGCCCTTAAACTCAAATAGTGATCTTGGATGTAAAAACGTTGGTGACCACTGCCCTATGGTCTTATGCCCCTACTTTAGGAGGCAGGCAACAATTTCCATTTTTTTTTTTTATAGGTGAGGTTTCTGGGACTCATGCAAGGCCACTTTTGGAAATACAACCTAAGACTAAAATGGCAGACCTAAATTTCACCCACTTTGCCACACTGCCTCTCAGAATGAAGATGCCAAAAATGTGCTTGACTATGATGTCTGTAAAATGAACTTTTGCTACATACCTTTCTTTGCAAAGTGTTTATTTCACTGCACAGAGTGAATGCATGTTGAGGCTCGAATGTATAGGACTCTTATTTTATTCATTGTGGAAACTGATACATGTATCATGAATGAAACGGGGAATTTTTCAGGTATCCAGCTTGGGACACCTAGTGCCTGATTTGTTTGAGCACCTACAGTTCTATCTGAAGCCAATAAGAGTTGCAAATGCCCAGTGTCTATGAAATATCAGGCCCTAAGAGTATGTCTACAGTGCGGTGTGAACCCAGGGTTAATAGGACTTGAGTAGTTGACCTATGTTAGGGAACCTTGGGCTTGAGCATCTATATTGTATTTTAGCTAGGTTAAGAATTTTCTGACCCATGCTCAACCCTAGGGCTCTGTTGTCCACACTGCAGAGCATAGACCTGAGTCAAAGTAACCATATCCCAGAGTCCCAAGCGCACTCTCCTCCACCCCTGAAAATGTGGCCACTCTAGCCCTAGGACTGTGGTGCACTTTGGGAAGACTTTACTGCTGCCCTGTAGATTATTAGGAAGCAGGTCACTTTACAAAAGGCTTGATTGGTTCACTCTCCATTGAAAACCCAGAAAGCAGATCGCTAATCAGAAGAAAATTGGTTAATGCTGACCTGAACTGCTACTTTGCAAAGGGGGTGTGGCTTCCATTTTCAATAGAGTGGATTGCGGAATGTTGGGATGGAAAGGATTAAGGAAGTTGTTCCAAGGAATTGTGTGATTCTTCCAGATGACTCCTGGGACCTCTGTCAAGCTGGGCTGCATCTACACTGCAAAGTCTTAGGGCTCAGACCCTCCAGCCCTGTAAGGTCCTGGGACCGAGTCCTGAGTTAGCACAGTTGCAGTACAGACACAAGGGGGGCTCATGCACAGGCTTAGATTGCAGTGTAGACATACCCTAAGTGTCTTAAACTGGGTACTCAAAAATTAGTGGGCTCTTCCAAAAATAGGGACAATATATCTCTATCTCACCAAGGTGTTGAAAAAAAATTGTGAGGTGCTATTACAGTGATGAGTGCATTAGAAAAGCCTTTGAGTAAAATTTAAAAAAAATCTATATTCAGGTCAGGATTTGGATGATGTGCAGTAGATAAGAAATGGAATCACATATTGAATGATGAGGATAAAATGAAATATGGAATAGCTGCCTCATTATCAGAGTACCATCCCTTCTTTTCAGTGAATGAAACAGGGATCCTGTGGGGAAAATAGTATGTTATCACGTAGTTTAAAGATAATGCACACATACACAAACAGGCAAAATTAAGGTTTCATGGGCAACATTAGTTCTGGCTCTTCCTAACTCAAGTGATTGATTTGAAACCTTAATAATGTTGTTTTGAAGGGTGTTTTTTTTTGTGTATGGAATATACTATTTATATTCATAATTATATTTGGACCATCAAGTGGATGCTCTAGAATCTTAGAAGGTCTGGAAACTATTGAGAAGTGTTTGGGGCTTTTTAGTATGTCTACATTGCTATTTTTTAGGAGATTTCCCACTGTCCCACTAGTGCAGCTCCCTCTGTGGTGGTAATGATGAAAATGCTAGTGTAGACAGGCCTTAGATTTTTTTGCTACTAGGTCATCCAAGCCACCACTGTGTGTTGTGGCAGACTTTACAAGAAGGATGTAGAGAAGATTTTAAGAACATAAGGATGGCCATACTGGGTCAGACCAATGATCCATCTAGCCCAGTATCCTGTCTTCAGACATGGCCAATGCCAGGTACTTCAGAGGGAATGAACAGAACAGATAATCACCAAGTGATCCATCCCCTATCGCCCATTCCCAGCTTCTGGCAAACAGAGGCTAGGGACGCTTCAGAGCATGGTTTTACATCCCTGCCCATCCTGGCTAATAGCCATTTCTCGACTATGAACTTATCTAGTTCTTTTTTGAACCCTAGGGGTTCTAGTTCTCTCTTCCCAGCCTCTTGGAGAGAACAGAGTTATTTAACGACGTAAAACTCCAACAAGCTTAACAAGTGAGTGGAAACTTTTTCTTCAGGAATTTATAAAGCATTGTGGTGTTGATAGTTTACAAAACTATGTAGTCTGCCATCTTGTTCTATAAAGTGACTTTTCAATAGCTCTGGCCTCTAAATTAGCCCCTTAAGTTAGGATAAAGTTGCTCCCCATCTATTGATGGGATAAATATCCACTGACTACATGAAACCAAAATTTGAACAAGTCACAGTGCATCTTTCATTGCATCTTAAAAATTGGCAGATTTGAGCTCTGTTGGAATTTAAAAAGGAAGGAAGGATATTTAAGGGCCCAGTATGAGTATGCTCTACCACTAGTGCCATGAGTTCAACCTTGGCGACAGCTGTAGGGTAGGTCTTCAGACAATAATCAATACTTTGAATTTCACTTGTGAATGGATTGGGAGCTAGTGCAGAGCGTGGAGCACAAAACTGTATTGATGTTGGCCCAGCCCAGGTTAGACATGAACAGCCGTGTTCTTGGTAGCTGAAGGGTCAGAGTGGCATTCAAGGATACCCCTAAATAGAGGGCATTACAGCTTTCCAGCCTGGTAGTGACAAAGGCATAAGAATACGATGTGGGCCATTTCTGTCTTTGCTTGTCTCTTGTCACTGTAGTATCTGAGCAGTTTTCAATCATTAACGGTATTTAATTTATGTAGATTTAATGATATTTTATTTATTTAGGAACTTTATTCCCAAAGGATTCCAAAACAAACATGCAGATTTATCAATTGCAGTAGAACCTCTCTTATCTCACTTTGATAATTCTTAAAAAAATCCCTGTGTATCATCCTACTTCTCATTGATTTAATGGCAAGTGGTATTGTAATGAAATCTCATATTTCTGACTTCTGGTATACTGTCCAATATGGTTATAATTAAATCTAAACAACACCCTTCAGAATAAGTGAAGTGCATTAGTATTTTTTATCACATGGGTTCATTTATTTGCTAATTTGCAAAATTAAGTAACCTGCAATGGGTCTTGTAGTCAGCAGAGTGAGCTAGCAGGTTTCTTTTGTATTCACAGAGATTTTCTTACCCTCCACTGAAATGCACATCTTGTGGAGTGATTAGTCACAACTACTTAACAGCAGTCAGCAACACAACCATTCAGGACAGCAGTTTGTTAATTCTTTATTATTTAACACTTTTTGTTTTTTGTGATGTATGCCTCTTTATAATTAGATATAATTATTAGAATCTTCAATATTAGTTTGTTTCCTTTGCGGCATATAAAGATACAGTGGAATTAAATGTTGAAGATTATGCCTAAACCATATCGTAGCAAGCTTCTTCCAGATTGCCATCTTCATTTCTGCAGACATTCTTAAAATTTCCCAGTAGAAGAGGTGTCACTGTTTGGAAAGTAAGTTAATCGAGAAATTAGATGTAGATCAGGAAAGGTTTGTTTCCTCCAGTAAAAAGTACAAGCAGTATCTATAGATACAGTCAGGCATCTTGGCTTCTACAAAAGACATAGGCCCAGATTCTGCCTTGCTTTGTGTCTGCTTTATGCCACCCTGCCAGCACAAAGCATTTCCAAAGTCCAAGGTATAAGTCAGTGGCTCTCAAACTTTTGTACTGGTGACCCCTTTCACATAGCAAGCCTCTGAGTGCGGCCCCTCACCCCTTATAAATTAAAAACACTTTTTTATATATTTAACACCATTATAAACGCTGGAGGTAAAGCGGGGTTTGGGGTGGAGGTTGACAGCTTGCCACCCCCTGAGGGATCCCGACCCCCAGTTTGAGAACCCCTGGTATAAATGATCCTTCCATGGCACAGAGACAGCTACTGGTCATAATAGATCACGTGATAATGGAATTTCACTCCTGCCCAAAGGGTTCTGAATTACAGCTGAGAAATTGTATGCAGCGTTGCTGTAGCTGTATCAGTCCCAGGATATGAGAGAGACAAGGTGGGTGAGGTAATATATTTTATTGGACCAATTTCTGTTGGTGAGAGAGATGAGCTGAAGAGCTTTGTATAAGCTCAAAAGCTCATCTCTCTCACCAACAGAAGTTGGTCCAATAAAAGATTTACCTCACCCACCTTGTCTCTGATCAATTTCTCTTCTTACAATCTTGTTAATTTCACTCTGCTCCTGCTTGTCATTTCTAATCAGCAGCAGAAACATAGGAACTGTTTGCAGACTCAGGAAGACAACAGTCCATTGGTTTGTGTTCAGTTCACATTTGGCAGGGTATTTCAGCCATAAGTGTTAAAAACTTAGTATTGTTATAAAGAAAAACATGTAGTCTTCTGCAGAAATTGATGACTTAAACCCCACAGTAGCCAGGGAAAGCTTCCTACTCATTACAGTACTAGCAAATAAGGGAATGGATTTTTTATTTTTCAAGCCCTCCATATACATATCTTTGTAATGGACCATAGAAATGTCAGTGCCTGATGACTTCTGTTTCTGTGAATTGCCTCCTCTTTATTGGAAATGAAGGGTGTCTTTTGCATTCTTTTCAGAGCTCTGGGGTTATATATACTACTTTCACATGTCCTCACCGTCCAGAGTGTACCCTTCTTGTCATATTGCTTTTCTTAAGATTAGTGTACTTCTAGATAAAGAAGATTGGCTGAGACTCACTTTTTTTCCTCCAAGAACCATTCCTTAATCTTCTTTTGTGACATGACACACTTCTGCTCCTTGAGTCTCAGCACTTTCCTTGTATAGCATTTCCAGCCCTTGGTTCAGGAAAAAGGGCAAAGAATTAAGCCCAAGATTTCTGTATAAGTACCTTCATGTCTGTTTTTGGGCCAGTCCTGCAGTGGTCCCTAGAAGATGAACTAAACACCAATGAAACTATTTTAGTAGTTCTCAGACTCTGTGTACTGCTGATGGTCTGTGGAAAGCTGATTCCTCCTTTCTATTTTTAGATACAGGCAGTCCTCGGACTTAAGACACAATTTGTTCCTGAAAATTGCATCATAAGTCGAAACGTCATAACTCAGAACCGCAATCCACTCCACTAGCGGGACTGAGCATCATAAAGTCAAAACCAGTTGTCATAAGTTGAATCAGGGTGTCAGTTCAGAAGTGCAGTTTGTCATAAGTTGAACGTCGTAAAGTCGAGGACTGCCTATACTTATTCAGGCATTTAGGGCTTTCATTGCAAAGAGAGGGATGGATGCCTGTAAAAGCAGCTGGAAAGTGAGGAACCAGCCCATCTTTTTACACTACTCTATGTTGCTACATTAGAAGAGAAGAAGGAGGGGAGACTGGGGGGCACGAGTCGACCAGTTACCGATTTCTAAATGCTTTCCCTTGTAAGCAATTGCTTGCTATAGTTGCTTCAAGAATTTTGTGTTTCTGAATAGAAGGGGTTGTGGACCAGCTGAGGGGGAAATCCATAAGACAGTCTCTTAAGATGTGGTCCACATAATGGAAAAGTTTCAGAGCCACCTACCCTAATAGGTCTCTTCCATCTGCAATGTGTATTATGATATTATGGTTTTACTGTCTCTTTACAGTTTTGTTGGAAGCAATTATGAAGAATGGAAGTGCTGCTGGGAGTGCTCCATACTGCCAAAAGCCAGCAAATGGCAATGATCAAAGTAAGCCCAGTAGTACAAAGGACAGCAATGCGTCTGCTGCAGGTGAAAGTGGAAAAGGCTACACCAAAGATCAAGTGGAAGGAGTACTCAGGTATTGACTTACATAAACACATCACCTCTTGTATCATATGCATGTGGATATTATTCACTTAAGCTTCCAGGTAAAGAATCTAAAGAAGCATCTCCTAGATCTAGCTCATCTTTAGAGTAGAGATGCTTGTACTGAATGGAGACTTTCTTTTTAATAACACAAATTGTGATGTACATTCATTCCTTGTGAGAGTATTATATCAATCTACATTGCAAATATCCCTATCTGTTACAAAATCCAAGATAGTTATTGAGGAACTGTCATGGCAAAATGACAGTGACTGTGGAAGTCCTGATGTAAAACCTACAAGGCAGTGTTTCTAACTTAGATATTTATAAGGTGTCTAAAATATACTTCTTCAAAGTGAGACTAAAAATCCAGGGGTTAGAACTGTGAGAAAAAGTATTAATACATTCACAGCTAACATTAAAGTTTTCAAGACAATCACACTATGCACATGGGTTTTAGATTAATTTAAATATTAAATCAGCTCCTTATTGGAGGGACTTGTGTCCGAGGAACCCCTTGACTAAATGACCTCAGCTTGGACTACTAATTCTACCCCTGGGCCTAATGTAGCACAGCAATTTTATAGTGAAAGAGTAGAGCTACCACAGTTAAGGCTGCACCTTGATTTTCATTCTGTTGAGATTAATCTAAAAGACAGAATTTTGTGAGTATCATTTTAAAATTTTCCTTGTAGCTTGAGCAATGCTTTCTTGATTTTTTTTTTTTCACCCTTATGGCAATTTGTGGGGGAGAAATTATCATTGAGACCTGCTATAAGAGTTTTTAAAAGGGCCACATGACTTTTGAACCTTTTTTCCCCAAGGACAGCACTTTGAGGGTTGAAAACAATAGTTGTCCTTTTTGGTTTGTGTAGATTGGATAAATTCTCTTAGAAAGTAAAAACATTGTTTTTAACATAAAACATAAGTTACTGTTTTGACTGATGGCAGTATCCTGTACATGAGTCAGTATCAACTGTATGCCAGTGTTTAGAATAGGGCTCGCTGTTAAGGATTTGTTTCCTGAAGCTCAGTAACCCCTTTGTTCATACCAACATTGATAAAAGTTGCTTTTTGGTTACACCCAGTCCCATTGTTCAGGAAATTAGCGTGGAGCATGCATCATGATTAGATTGCCCTAGTGCTGCTGCTTACTAGAGTGTTTCATCATCTTTCTATTTAATGTCATTTTCTTTGACAATACTTGTAACATAAAATGTGAGTGTGCATGAGGATTTTAGAGCACTTTGAAATATCAGTTCTTACCTTGAAAGCAAAGCTTCCAGTTTAAAACTTCCAGAAGGAGCCCCTACAGAATGCAGGCAGCAAGCAACACATACAGTAGAACACCAGAGTTACGAACTGTCCAATCAACCACACACTTCATTTGGAACCGGAAGTACGCAATCAGAAAAGTATAGTATAGTACTGTTAAATGTAAACTACTAAAATAATAAAAGGAACATTTACAAAAAAAGGTTGAGGTAAGGAAACTTTCTGTTCTTGTTTCATTTAAATTAAGATGGTTAAAAGCAGCATTTTTCTTCTGCATAGTAAAGTTTCAAAGTTGTATCAAGTCAATGTTCAGTTGTAAACTTTTGAAAAAACAATCATAACATTTTATTCAGGGTTACGAACATTTCAGAGTTATGAACAACCTTCATTCCTGAGGAGTTCGTAATTCTGAGGTTCTACTGTATGGAGAAAGCTGCCAAGGGCAAGACTTGAACTCACAGTATATGGGTGCTGCCAGTGGTCAATGGCCACAGCATGTCGCTTTGAGTCACCCATTAGTAATTCTGACATCATGCTCTGTGCAGGCACTTGAAGCATGACTTTTAAGAACATAAGGCACAAATCAGAAGGGACCCCAGGGCTGCCAAGTATCATCACAAGCATCCGCATCATACAATCCCACTCATAAATGTGTCCAGTTCTCCCTTAAAACTAATTAATTTGTTAGTGCCCACAGCTCCTATTGGAAGGATGTTCCAGAACCTCGTTCCTCTGTTGGTTAGAAGCCTTCTACTTTCCAGCTTGCATTTGTTCATGGCCAGTTTATACCCATTTGTAGTTGTATCAGCATTGTCCTTTAGCTTAAATAGCTGTTTACTCTTCCCCCACCCCACGGATTTATTTATAGAGAGCAATCATTCATATCCTCTCTTAGCCTTCTTTTTGCTAGTAAACAAATCAAGCTCTTTTACAATCTCCTCTCATAAGATAGGCCCTCTCTTCCCCGATCTTCCTAGGTAGTGCTTCTCTGCATCTGCAACAAATGGGTTTACTGCATTGTTTTTCATTAGTGTTGCGCTAGTATTGTTGGTAGATACAAATATAAACAAGCACTGAGGTGCTGTTTTTTTTAAATTTCTTCCATATACACAAGGGACGTGGCTCACCAACAAGCTACCATAACACCATAGCTATAAAGCATTGCATGATAGTGCAAACAAGTTGCTCAATGGGGAGAAGTGTAAGATGCAATACCTTGCCGTTGATTGCATAAGTACTGAGCGATATGCTATGAATAGTAAGAAATGTTGAAAGGAAAGCTACTCGTTCAGCACAGAAGTTTGAAAACTCACATACTGAGAAGCACTTCTCTCGTGAGCTGAAATGTATTTGAAAATAAGTTATTTTTTTAAAATGTGTAATTCTTTCCTGCTAATAGTGAGCATCTTGTTCAAAATGTACATAGTGGCAGTAGTATAAGAACCAAATGCAGGACAGATCAAACTAGCTCCCTCCTGTTTTAATACCATCTCCACCTCAAAACCTCTACTTTACTGCAGAAGCAAAGAGTTTGCTGCTTGATCACAGCTGAATTTACAGTAAACAAACGTAATAAAGACAGGAAGCAGCGATATAGCAGTGCGAGAAGCTTGATTTGCCCTCCCCCCCACCACCCTTGTTTTAGTTCATTTAATACAGACACACACACCATCCTCCCAGTCCCACAAAAACTATAATAGGGTACTGGACAGGGGTTACGACTTATAGGAACGAGAATTGCTTGAAGGTGGTGTGACCGAGTGCCTGGGAAGGGCCACACTGAGAATGCTACACTCAGGGCAGACTGCAAGAAACAGGGCATACAATACCCCCAAACTGGTGGTTTGTTCTGCAATTAGAGTCACCAAACCAGTATCAAAGAGCTTCTGCAGCACCACACTGGTTAACAAGAAGCCAAACACAGTCCCCTTTAGGCAATGAAGCCTTTGGCTCCCATCTAGGCAAACTGGTATAATATAGTGAGAAGTTACCGAAAAACCAATTCACCATATAAGAGGTTCTACTAATCCCAAAGGATCAGACATTTACCCCCAGGTCAATATGAGTGTCAAATCTTACCCAAATGTCATGTCAGCCAATCCTTAGTAAACTAACTAAAGATTTATTAATAAAAGACGAGAAGAAAGTTATTGAATTGATAAAAGATTATATACATTACAAATGCTTGCAGGGTCCTTATATTAGATTTGTAGCAGTGATGGATGAGTCTGCTGGCTTGCAAAAGTCTCTCTGGAATCATTCCAAAAGGTTATAATCCAAATGCATTTTACGTAGAGTCTGTTAGTCATTCCTTGCATTTTCCAGGGTATTCCAAGTAACTACTTGGAAGATCTCAGTCCCATGGCTTAAACTTTCCCTGTTTCAAGTTCAGCAGACAAGAGATGCAGGATCAGACCTGAGGTTTCACTTTTATAGATGAAGAAGGCTGTCAAGTGCTTTGAGCACAGCATATGACTGAGGAGTCGTCTTTGTTGAGCATGCACTGATCCACCACTTTGAAGTTAACATTCAGTTCCCTGTGTATACACCATTGCACTAGAAGACAGCATCTGGTCATTCATCATAACAGGGATCGATAAGATGAAGACAATGTAGATGATATTAGTTTCTGCAGTATCTCACATCTTTGATCTTAAGGTTAACTGAACACATTAGTATACAGAATGTAAGGCAATTAAGACATGAAAATATTTAGTATCTAAAAGCTAATTTGATTACATTGGTAAACTTCTAACAGGATAAAGATATACAGGCAAACACATTTAGCATCTACCCTTGATTTCTGTTACTACAAATGAATGGGTTAGTGATTGCTGGGCTAGTACATCTGTTTGATATTCACATGCAAGTGAATTGTCCTGATCCAATTGTAATGCCTCTTAAGTTGTTATGGGTTATACACAAGTTAGCTGGTTTGCCAGTATCACAGGTGGATACATTCTTTGCCATTCTACTAGAACAGGGGTGGGCAAACTTTTTGGCCCGAGGGCTACATTGGGGTTGCAAAATTATATGGAGGGCCGAGTAGGGAAGGCTGTGCCTCCCCAAACAGTCTTACCCATCCCACTTCCTGCCCCCCTCAGAATCTCCAACCCATCCAACCCCCTTGCTCCTTGTTCCATAACTGCCCCCTCCCGGGACCCCCTGCACCTAATCGCTCCTGGGACCACACTCCCTATCCAACCCTCCTGCTCCCAGTCCCCTGACTGCTCTGACCCCTATCCACACCCCCGCCCCTTGACAGGCCCCCCGGCATCCCACGCCTATCCAACCCTCCCCGTCCCCTGACCCCATCCACATCCCAACCTCCTGACAGGCCCCCCCCCGGGAGGGGCCAGGGGCTACCCTCCTGAGCCGGGCAGGGCGGTCCCGTGGGCCATAGTTTGCCCACTTCTGCGCTATAAGCAGCACTGCAGAACACCTGGAATGGATCTGTGGACTACCAGAGATCCACAGAACACATTTATTCTAAACTGTTTTTATAGATTTTTTTTTTTTTTTAAAACCCCTTTAACGAGGAATTAGTTGTGAAACGTGCGAATCCTTTCTGTTCCTTTCAGTGCTGTCAAGTGTGGATATGTAACTGTCTCTGGCAGCCCCAGAAGAGGAGTCTAAGAAACACAGAAATATTATATTTTACATCTTTTTTTAATAAAGCAATTTAAAATGCGTAAAGTTTTCCAGGTTTTATATTCTTAAAAAATAATATAAAAAGCCTTAGCACAAATAGGTTGCTTAATACCTACAATTTCCTGCTGTGATTAGAAATGTTGCTACGGTTGAAATGCATTCTTGTGAAGAATTAGTTGAAGTATTGCATCTCTTGCCGTGTCTTGTGTTCTTTTATTCATACGAGAGGAAGGCTTGGAGGAAGAGTCCTTAATCTGAATTGGAACTGTGCCAGTCTCTGAGAGTGATGAGATAATAGCAACAAGAATTTTACCAAACAAGATTAAAATTTACTGTAATTGCAGTTTACTTGAATTTAGAAATGTGTTCAGGCTATTTTTTGGCTTACTTTCTATTGATCCAAAGCTATACCACAAAGACTGCAAGTCATGTGGCCTTATTGAAGTCCAGTCCAATCTTTCTTCGTCTGCTTCTGCAAACTCAGCAAAAGGAGAGAGATAATTTTGCAGTCTTAGGCCTAGTCTTCACTTACCGGCTGGTCCGGCGGCACGCCATCGATGTTCTGGGATCGATTTATCGCGTCTGGTTAAGACGCGATAAATCGATCCCGGATCGATCCCGGAAGTGCTCACAGTCGGCGCCGGTACTCCAGCTCACCGAGAGGAGTACGCGGCGTCGACGGGGGGAGACTTCCGGCCGCGTCTGGACCGCGGTAAGTCCGGACTAAGGTACTTCGAATTCAGCTACGTTATTAACGTAGCTGAATTTGCGTACCTTAGTCCGAAGTCCGGACTAAGTGGGGACCAGCCCTTAGTGTAGAGGATGATTCAGAACATGGATGAAAAGGTTTAAACAGATAATGTCACAAACTAGTGTCACTGCTTACGTCAAAAAACAAACTGAAAATGGAAGTATGAGCGTTCATCATGGATTAAAACCAAAAAACAAGCAAAGAAATTGGAACATTTATTTAATTAGGTTGTTAGAAATGTGAAGTTTTCAGCAATCATGTTGACTTCTAAACCAGTGGCTCTCAACCTTTCCAGACTGCTGTACTCCTTCAGGAGTCTGATTTGTCTTGCATACCCCCAAGTTGCACCTCGTTTAAAAACTACTTGTTTACAAAATAAGATATAAAAGTAACAGCACGCTGTTACTGAAAGATTGCTTACTTTTTTATTTTTACCATATAATTATAAAATAAATCAACTGGAATATAAATATTGTACTTAAATTTCAGTGTATAGTATATAGAGCAGTATAAACAGTCTGTATGAAATTTTAGGTTTGTACTGCCTTGGCTAATGCTTTTTATGTAACCCGTTGTAAAACTAGGCAAATATCTAGATGAGTTGATGTTCCCCCTGGAAGACCACTGTATACTCTCAGGGGTACGCATACCCCTAATTGAGAACTACTATTCTGAACAGTGCAAGCCTAAAAGCTGCAATATTTGGCTTTCAAGATAAAAGTGACAGAGGAAAACCCTCCTAGGCTTTATGGAAAAGTTCCTGCAGCAGTTATAAATTGGATCAAAGTCCACCTGATTTAAAACTGTCCTGTGAGGGAGTGTCAGATGTGATATCCTCAAACTCCATCGAAGAACTCCATGAAATCTCTCAGAAAAGCAATCCCACCTTTCACCTCACCACCCTCTTTCTGGGCATGATAGCCAGACTTCTGAGGAACATGAATTGTACAGCTGTTGTTTTTTTACTGATGTGAAGTGTTATTTAGATAGTCTTTCTTGTTAAGGTTAATAGTAAGTTACTTAGAGTTAACTTGTGAAACAATTGATGTGCTAGTACAGACATCTTTGGTTTTGGACAAGTGTTTTGCAGTTGGTAATGTACAGTTTTTCATTTCTCTGTTCACCACATAGACAACTGGTGTGAATTGAAGCTAAATATTAAACAATTTAACCTGTGTTTTTTGTCTTAATTCTATGAGAATTTTTTGCAGGCTGTAAAGATTTTTGGGGGTGAGTGATATTAGTTGGATGGCATTGGAGTGTTCAAATGTTTTTAATAACTTTAACACTAACAAACACTGTTAATTAGTGGTCATTCATTACCTTGTAGTGTAGCAATACATGTTTTTTCAAGTTGTGTTCATAATAAAAGTAGTCCAGATACTGAAGACTTTAAAGGAAACAATGAATTCAGAAATTAAGGCAAATGCTCTTGTGGTCATCATGCCTAAGCACGGACTTAGTTACTTAAACACAGGAAAAGTGATCCCTCGAATGAGACACCACTTGATCAATCAGTGATCTCAACAATACCTTGTAAAATGGTCTGGCCTGACTTCTTAGGCTAGCATACTTTTAATTGTAGAATTCCCATTCCTGTATAAAATTTCTTCATTTCATGAGCGAGCCAAAGACCTGCTTACCTTTTTACCTATTCAGCTTTGGTGATTATTAGGGCTGGTCTTCACACAGTTTTTGGAGCACTATGGCAGTATCACTTTAGAAACTGTCATATTTAAAGCAATACAAACTTCATACAGACCAGTGTGAAGGTGCTTCTCTTACTCCTGTACATTTGTAGTAGTATGAAACCCCTAAAGGCGAGCCTTTAGTCTGAAATGGTAGTGTTAGCCATCTTGCTGCCTACTAGTCAGGAGGCCCCCTACTTGGGTGCTTTATTATTTAATTTCTGGGCATTAACTTTTCTATTTTTTGCTTGCACCAAATATTTTCTTCCAGTTTTCAACAAATGTCAGCGTACTGTAACATTGGCAAACCCTGCTAGTTTAGTTATACAGGAGAATCCTGCAGTTCCTAAATGCTTTACTTATGTTTTTGAACTCACTACCCCATAATTCAGTTTGGATTTAAAATTAATGTCCTGCTTTTGATCAAACCTTCCTGTTCCCATGAATTTAGGGTGTTCTCTGTCCCCTGTGGGTTCTGTCTCCACCTCATTTCTGGGTGTTTTTAAAATGCAGCAAATTATTACATCATTGTCCTGATATTACTGTTCTGGCCGGGATAAAACAGAGTTTTAAGTATCAAAGTTGTTAAGGCTTTGTTAGAGTTAATGCTATGTTAAGCATTCTAGGTCATCAGAATATAGGATTAGTGCTATTTTATTTATTTATTTGAATTTATGCAAGCAGTTTATAGAAGAAAAATTAAATATTTTCAT